>NC_054536.1:94060059-94337559 GCF_017654505.1 Polyodon spathula
CAAGTCCCTCTGGCCATAGGCAAATAGAAAGGCCAAACTACCGATATTTTGAAGAAGACTGAATGTGACTTTCATAAGACAACCTTTTCTGATCATTTGTGACAATAAATATTGATAGCCATCGAACAGGAGAGGTGAACAAACACACAATGGAGGAGATCAAACACACACTATATTATATTTGGTTGATCATGTGTTTAAACCTCACTGGATTATATTTGGTTGATCATGTGTTTAAGCCTCTCTGGAATTGGGAATCTCACATCACATTTTAAATTAATTTCACAGCTAAATGATGGGTGCTCTTGAAATGTAACAGACAGTTGATAGAAGTAGGAAGAATGTCCCACTAATGCACTCTCTTCATGTCATATACCCACATGTGTTTCTGTATTTTACTGCCATTCGTTTACTTCCTTTCTTGTATCCTTTTGATATAAAACAATTCATTTCCTAATTTTCCCTAGAAACATGTCTCACAGTGCACAGTGAAGTGAGGTGTGGGATTGTAGTCCTGGGCAAGATTTTACCTTGACAAAACAACTACATGTCTCAGTATACAACACCACTAGATAATTCAGGGCGATTAGCTCTTAAAGAGCCGTAAGGCTAAGGAAAGTCAAATGCGCCTGTGACGAATCAGCAATTGCTAGTTTTGCAACATGTTTTGCTTTTTCTTCCAAAAATGCCATTGACTGACGCTGATTTACATAGATGACGGCAAAGAAGGGAAAGGCAGCTTTTCATGTTGTGAAATTAACACATTTACCTTCCCACACAGAGAACATGGTAATTACTTGGAAATCTGAGTATTTGCACAGCCCTGCAGCTCACATATCAAAAGAGACTTCATTGGTTTAAAAAAAAAAAAAAAAAAGCAGCTACAGAATAGTTAAAGGACTGTCAAACTTCTATCCATTCCCATAACAAGCAAATTAGCAATCAATTTGTTAATAAAGATAAACAATCAGTTAGAGCTACATAGTTAATAGTTACAAAAAAAATTATTGTATTAGAAAGAGTTACACAATTAGGATTATTACACACCAAAATAAATCATTATACACTTAATTCTTCTTTAGTCTTTTGGAGATGTGAAAACTAAAAAGTTTGCAAAGATTTCTAATCCAATTTATATACCCCCCCCCCCCCCCCCCCCCCCCCCCCCCCCGTCTTAGTTCAGTGCTTCTGTGCTCTACAATTCCTTCTTTTAAGCTCCGCAGTGTATTATACCTGCAGCTCCATGTCTATTGCTTAGGTCTTTGGACTGGCCTGGTTTTGGATGAGTTTGATTGACTATTTGTGATATTTGTTTTCTAGCACGCTGATGGCTTTGTAAAACCACTTCAGATGAAAATTCATACTGAGCAAATAATCTCTACAGCAGATTTTCAGCAAAAACCTATGATCTTCCCTGTAGGTTTCATATTGGAAGTTATTTACAATATTTCCATTCTGTCCCAGTTTAAGGACTTAAATCTGGTCACCTTACAAATCACACACATAAATATCTTACTGTTTAGTCAAGGAAATTCGTGGCCATCCATGTGCTGTCATGTAGACATAAAAAAAACCCATTCACACAGACACACCTTGATGGGCTTTGACATCTCATCCCTTTAATTGAATGAAACGTTTAGCAGTCTGTTTGCTGATTTTGCTGTTTGCCCGGTTCCAATCTGATTGCGAAAGATTTGAGCAACCCTGCCCTAGAGAAGATAAGGTTATTTGACAGATGTCAGTTTGATCCTCAAGGTTTTGTTTTTTTCTGTCTGGAATCCATAAAAGATATCCCTAATTAATAAACAGGCATAAAACACCATGTTGAAGATAATGTTCTGAGTGGGCTGTGCTGTCTGATTAATGACAATAAGCTCACTTGCAATTATCTTTATTATTTGTACCGAGAGAGAAGTGTCTTAGGACAGTAATTAAGTGTAAATGCTATCTGCTGTTGTTGACTACTCTGTCTTATTACCTAAGATGTTTTGTGACATTAATAATCTTTATTTTATATGGCCTTTCATAGTGGATCATCATCAGAAAGTGTTTCACAAGATATGAGCCAAGTTGTGTGAACTACTGTATGCATCAGCTGCAGAGTCACTTACAACAACTTCTCACCTGAAAGACGGAGCACAAGGAGGTTAAGTGCCTTGCTCAGGGTCACACAATGAGTCAGTGACTGAGCTGGGATTTGAATAATCATGACAGAACAAGAGGTGGTTTGTATTTTTTGGGCACAGGATCAGAATGAAATAATATATATAATATCTTTCAACACACATTACATAAACCTTCCTATTTTTTTTAAAGCACAGAAAATAGGTTTTTAATCCAACATTATGCTACGCACTGTAACAGATTGGGTTAACACTAAATATATGCAGTTAATTCAGGGTGCCTATTTACCTGTACCCTTACAGAGCCACACAAGGGACCCAGCTAGCTACAGCAGTGTTTACTGTGGCATAAGGCAGTCTCCTCTGTTTACCCCACTACAGGGTCAAAGAATGAAGCGAGACTCCAATGAGAAATGTATCTCCTTAGAGCCCCTGAGATTCAGCAATCACTGTGCACACCCAGATCAACAAGTTAGTCTGTTCTTTGGTGTGATTGGAGTTTGGCTCAAGACAGTGGCTCTCACTGTGATTGGTGGCAAGTTTTAAAAAAACATCAGCAGGATGGGGATGGGGTGGAGTTTTTCACTATTAAAGCACCCTGAAATCACACTGCCTAAGTTATTGGAACAGCCCTGCAGCAACACCAAAACTTCTTCAAGTTTTTCCAGAGGCATTTAGACAGGCAACTGCAGTGGGAAAGCTTCAGAACGCACAGCCCCACTCATCTCTTAAAGGTATGTTGTTATATTTATATGCCACTTCCACCACTTTAAGACGGACCCGAACTGACCCACACAGGGTTCTTACTTTTGTGCCTATCTAGTGATTTATTGTATAAGGTTTAGAATTTAAATACTATAGTTTAGACAGTTATATTGTCCGGTCTTTTTTGCTGTAGATTCTGCTTAAAAACTGTCGGTTCTATAGGCATTGTCATCACAAATATATTGCAAATGTCATGAACTTTCCTATGTTATGTTTTTATGATGGTATATTATCAGGAATCTACATTGAATGAACCTTAATCTAATTTGTCTAGCTTTGCCTAGAGATAACGATCAACCTCACACCTTGAATGCACCAGGCACTGAGGAAACAAATGGCTAATCAAACCCGGCTCTGTGATTTAATTAACCCGTCTAGTGAGAGAGAGGTGGTTCAGCATAGGAGTCTTAAAAGATTTAAGACAAATTTCACATAATGATTTAATGCCACTATGAGTACAAGATGCAAGCGTTTTTATTCTTAAATTGCCTAACAAGTATAGAATAACCCAGGTAATAAACCCCTAAGAGAATTAAACTGTTTGCAATGCCTAACTAAAGTTGCAACCAGACATGTTTGTTGTCTAAAGAAATGTAATTTCTTACGGTAAAAATAACGAGAATTCCGAATAATATCTGAATTATTTAGCAAAAGTTATGCATGTTTTAAAGTTTCTCCTTTCCGGATTATCATAATCAGACAGACGAAGCCCATGTGCTACAAAATAACCAGTCGGAGCATGCAGCGGGAAATTCAGATAATCTCTTTGTTTGAAAAGTATAAAACCCCTGCTTTAGCCCAGCTCCTTGCTGCCCCAAACCTTTTGCTAGCTGCCCCAAACCTTTGATGCTCCCCTGGACCTGCTGGCCGCCCCAGACCTTTGATGCTGCTCCATACCCTTTGATAGCTCCCCTGGACCTGTTAGCTGCCTCAAACCTTTGAAGCTGTCTCAGACCTAAGAAGACTAAAAAACTACAGCTGTAAGTATTTATCTATCAAGGTTGGGAGCCCTGACACTCGGAGAAATGAAAGGCAATGGAACGCTGAAAGTGACTACTTTTCAGGCTAGGTAACATATCTATTCAGGTATTGTGACCCCTTGTGTCAGTATGTACTAGTATTTCTTTGGTGAATTGTTGTTTTAAACCTTAGTTCTCATTGTAATGCTTTTAATGTGACATTTAATTGTGTAACTGTTTTGTGTGATTTTCAAACTTATTTTATTGCATGCATAATAAATACCATCTTTCTAAGAAGAGATTCCCAGTATTAAATCATTTGCTCATGTTGAACAAACATGATTCATGAACTTTGAACAGTCTGGAATGTGGTCTATTTTCGGCTTGTTATAATGTGTAAATCCGCCATCGTTTTCAGAGAGCGATATTAAAAACGGGTTTGTACGTTACAATATTACCAACAGCTCTAATTGGAGGTCCCATCGAAATCTTGACTATCGAAGGTATCTCTTTATCCCCTACAGTTCTTGGAGGTCCTTTAATTTATTGCTCTTAAGAAAATATTAACTGCCACAATAGTACCCACAAAACATACCTGACAACCTGCATTTTCCTGTTTACTGTGTCAAATTGAAGCACATTTATTTAATAACTATAACTGCAAAATTACAGGAAATTACTGTCTCTCTAATATATTCATGGTTATTAAGTACCGTGAATATATCAAGTAAGTTTGAGTTTGTGTGTGTATGTATATACTGAAAAGCACTGTGTGGCTATAATTGACAAACACAGGAGAACAGGAACTACTGCAACTAGCTCCAGGTGTGGAAGAACAAGAAAGGTTTCTGTAAAATCTGGAAGAATCATTCGAGCAGCCCAGCAAAATTACTGCAAAAGATTTGACACAAGAATTGAGAGAAGATGGCCAAGAAATTCAGGAGAGAGCAATTCAACAATACCTCAAGAGAAATGTCCATGAGCGAAAACCACATTTTATGATCAGATGAATCCAAATAAAACTCTAGAAAGATGCCAGGAACGGTTTCAAGATACAAAAAAAGACTGCAAGCTGTAAAGGAAGCAAAGGGTGGGCACACACACTACTGATGTAAGGTGTGATGAGTCAAAGGGTTTTCGGTCTGTGATTCAGCCTCCCGACAGTAGATGGCATCAAACAAACTCGGGACTTCCCTTACCAAGATCTCGTGACCATGGCAAAAGTCATCTTTTGAGGGGCGGCACCTTGGTGAGGGGCGGAAGTACGAGTATGTAAATTCCAGCCACTGGAGTCAAGTGAAGGAGAAGGACACGTGTCGGTTGGGGATTGGTGTTCCACTGACTACAGAGGCGGGACATTACATACTAAAGGGAACGTACTACTGTGTTCGGGGTTGGTCCGAAAATAAAGTAGGAGGAGTAACGGGTGAAGGGAGAGACTGGTTTTGTGCAGCGGGATTTTTGAAATACTAACATTTCTTTTGTCTTTTTTTTGTTTATGGTCACCACGAAGACAAATTAAAGACGAGTCATCAGTTTGTTTTGGATTTCACCCCTGCACTCCTTCCCTCACACCATTTTGTTTTTTGTTTGTTATTTAATTATTTTGTTGTGTATAGAAAATAAAAATAAATTATTTTATTTCTGTACACATAAATTACTGTCTGGACATTCCATTTAATACACTCTCGCCTCACACGTGGTGTCAGAAGTGAAAATGGATCCAGCTACAGTTTTGACAATGTTTAGGGAGCAGGAGGAGAAGCGAGAGGAGAGAGAGACACGGCACCTGGAACAGCTCGCCCAGTTCTTGGGACAGCTGGTAGAAAAACTATCAATATCAACATCAGAGAGAGCGGTTGCCCGGATGTTTGCAGCTCAGCCTAATCTTCAGAAGATGACCTCGGAAGATGATCCCGAGGCTTTCTTGATTACGTTTGAGAGAGTGGCAGAGGCTGCAGAGTGGCCTAGGGAACACTGGGCCATGAAATTGGCACCCTGCCTGACAGGGGAAGCTCAGGCAGCATATCGAGCCCTGACGGCCACGAATGCAGGGGACTATGTTAAAGTTAAAGAAGCCATTCTCTCACGCCTCGGGATCACGGAGGAAACATACCGGCGCCGTTTTCGGGAATACCAGCTGTCCAAGGGGATGCGGCCCCGGGTTGCGGGACAATATCTTTTAGATCAGTGCACCCGGTGGCTGCGGCCAGAAGAACATACACCCCAAGAACTGGTGCAGAAAATAGTTATAGAACAGTTTGCGTCTATACTACCGCCAGGGAATCGAGAGTGGATTAAGAGGAATAGACCTACCACTCTCGAAGATGCCCTCCTCCTGGCGGAGGCCTACGAAGACGCAAACGAAGGTGCCGGGTCAGACCCCACTCCTGCCCCTAAACTAACTCGGACCAACCAACCAATGAAGCCCAGAGGGGGTAACCGGACCTTCAGACCATGGAGGTCGAGGTTAGCCCCATCCTGGGCGAGAGAGAATCCCCCTAACCTGCCGGTCGCGGACTCGCAGGACAGATTAACTCCGTTGATGCCTCCTAACCAAGTGTGCTACCAATGTAATGAGCCTGGACACATTGCCAGGAATTGTCCAGTAATAAAGGTGGACCTGGCGACAAGATCCTGGTCAGCAGTAACAGGTAGGAACACTGGGGAATGTCGGGAGGGCCCTTATCAGTTAAGAGTACAGGTCGGGGGAAAGAGTACTTACGCATTTGCGGACTCTGGGTGTGCACAAACATTGATTCGGCAAGCTCTCTTGGATGGGGTAGCCTGGGAGCCACAGGGTAAAGTGGCTATCTCCTGTATTCATGGAGAAACTCGGGTTTATCCCACCACTAAAGTTAGACTTATTGTAGGTGATTATTCAGCTTGCGTTAAAGTGGCTGTAGCGCAATGTTTACCATACCCTGTTCTCCTGGGAAGAGACTGGCCGTTTTTTGATCGTATTTTAGGTCGGGAAATGGTCTTAGTTTCTACCAGGGGACAATTAAAGCAACAGGAGAAAACAATTGGCGAGATTTTTCCGTTGCAATCCGACCTGTTTAACCCTAAAATCCGCCCAAGAAAAACAAAAAGAGAGCGTCGGGTGGAAAAATATGAGGGAACTCTGAGACGACAAGGGGAGGGGTCTGACACAAAAGTAAACCAATCGCTGAAACGGCAAGGAAAGGGAGTAGGTATTCAGTGTAACCGGGGCTGCGAGGTTACTGAGGTGGAAGGTCATGTAATAAAAGACACTCCTCTCTGTGTACCTAACCATTGGGACCGAGATATTGACTTGGGATATGAACAACAAAATGATCCCACGTTACAGTATGCTTGGAAACGGGTTAGATATATCGAGGGGAAGGATATGCAGGAAGGACAACCGGTGGTATTTCCGCATTTTTCTGTATCTGGGCACTTATTATATAGAATAACCCGGGCTCCCGGGACGGGACAGCTCGTAAAACAGTTATTGGTTCCTAGGCCTTTTCAGTCAGAAATCATGAGATTGGCGCATGACATTCCATTTTCAGGTCATTTGGGAACTGAAAAGACTCAGGAACGAATTCTGGCCCGGTTTTTTTGGCCTGGGGTTTATGGTCTGGTGCGGAAGTATGTATCGGAGATTTTATTTTTATATTTTATATATTTTATTATTTTTGTTATTTTTCTTTACTTGAAGTGGGTGTGGGTTGGTGGGAGGGTTATTTTTATTTATTTTTTATATTTAAACACCAATTTTCTTTATATTTTTTTTTTTATTATATGATTTATTTTAATAATTTTTTCACTTTTTACATTTTGTTTTTTTGATTTGTTTTTCTTTTTTATAATTTTTTTTATTATTTATATATTATTTTTTGTTTTATCATTTATTGTTTTTCATATTTTTTATTATTTTTCTGTTTACTTATTTTTTTAATTTATTTAATGTCCTGAATGTCAATTAGCTGCCCCTAAGTCAGTTCGCCCCGCACCTCTGGTTCCACTTCCAATTATTGGGGTACCGTTTGAAAGGATTGGTGTAGATTTAGTAGGCCCTCTGGAGGGAACAGAGTCAGGATATCGGTATATTTTAGTAGTAGTGGACTACGCAACGAGATATCCAGAAGCTGTTCCCTTACGCTCTATGAATGCAATAGCTGTAGCGAATGAATTGGTAAAAATATTCTCTAGGGTGGGAATCCCGAAAGAAATTCTCACTGATCAGGGCACTAATTTTATGTCAGACTGTATTCAGCAACTATATAAATTATTGAAAATTCGTTCAATTAGAACCTCAGTTTTTCATCCACAAACGGATGGGCTTGTTGAACGATTTAATCAGACTTTGAAAAATATGTTGCGCCGCTTTGTAGATCAAGAAAAACGCAATTGGGCTAAACTGCTTCCCTACTTGCTCTTTGCAGTTCGCGAGGTACCACAATCCTCAACGGGGTTTTCCCCGTTTGAGCTCTTGTACGGTCGGCAGCCGCGGGGTATCTTGGATCTCATAAGAGAAGGCTGGGAAGAACAGTCAAAGGAGTCTAAAAATGTAGTAAAATACGTGTTGCAGTTACGCGATCGCTTAGAATTAGTCGGTCGATTGGCACATGACAATCTCAAAGCGGCACAGCAGAAGCAGCAACAAAGCTACAATAAAAATGCAAGAATTCGGAACTTTCGACCTGGAGACAAAGTGTTGTTATTGTTGCCCTCATCGGAATCTAAGTTGTTTGCTAAATGGCAGGGTCCCTTTCAGGTTATTCGAGCAATTGGTAAAGTCAATTATGAGATCCGACAGCCTGGGCGTCGGAAAGAAAGTCAAATTTATCATGTTAATCTCCTGAAACCGTGGAAAGAACGGGAAGTCCATTTTATATCTCCTGTACAGGAGGGAGAGGATTTTGGACCCTCAATTGAGTCAGAGTCAGCAATTGAGGTCCCGATGGGGGAACAATTAACTCCTGATCAGCGTGAAGAGGTAAGCAATCTAATTAAAATGTTCAGTGATGTGTTTTCTAACGTGCCTGGAAGAACGCATTTGATCGAACATGCTATTATCACTCCGCCAGGTCTAAGAGTTAGACAGAGACCGTATCGCATTCCAGAGAGTCGGAGAGATTCTGTTCGAAGGGAGGTGGAGTGTATGTTGAAACTTGGGGTAATTGAACCTTCCCGAAGTGAGTGGTGTAGCCCAATAGTACCAATAGACAAGCCAGATGGGTCACTACGATTATGTATCGATTTTAGGAGGGTGAATGCTATCTCCAAGTTTGATGCATATCCCATGCCTCGAGTAGATGAACTCTTAGACAAACTGGGGCAAGCTCGGTTTATTTCAACTCTGGATCTGACGAAAGGATATTGGCAAATTCCATTAACGAAAGCCTCTCGTGAGAAAACGGCATTTTCAACCCCAGAGGGTCTTTTTCAATTTTGTACTATGCCGTTCGGACTTCATGGAGCGCCTGCTACTTTTCAGAGACTAATGGACAGGGTTTTACAACCTCATCGAGAGTATGCAGCTGCGTATATCGATGATGTAGTCATTTATAGTTCTTCCTGGAGAGAACATTTGACTAGATTAGAAGCCGTCTTACAGTCTCTGAGGAGGGCGGGGCTCACAGCGAACATGGCAAAGTGCGCTATTGGAAAAGAAGAAACTAAATATTTAGGTTTCATAATGGGTAAGGGTAGAGTGAAACCGTTGGTTTCAAAAGTCCAGGCTTTGTTGGATTCACCGGTACCTACCACGAAAACCCAGGTGAGATCACTGTTAGGGTTGGCTGGTTATTACCGCCGCTTTATTCCACACTTTTCCACTATAGCCGCCCCTCTCACTGATCTCACTAAAAAGAACGCTCCAAATAAAATTAAGTGGAGTGCAGAGTGTCAGACAGCCTTTGAATCTATTAAAACTAATTTGAGTCAGGCCCCAGCATTAATAAGCCCGGATTTCAGCCGAGAGTTCGTCCTGCAGACAGATGCATCGCAGACTGGTCTGGGGGCGGTTCTGTCCCAGGAGAGAGATGGTGTAGAACACCCGATACTATACATCAGTCGGAAGTTACTGCCCAGAGAACAGAGGTATTCGGTAGTGGAGAAAGAATGCCTGGCAGTGAAATGGGCAGTGGAATCTTTAAAATACTATCTTCTGGGACGACCCTTTGTACTCATCACAGATCACGCTTCTTTAAAGTGGTTAGACACGATGAAGGATTCAAACGCTAGGATTACGCGGTGGTACCTGGCGCTCCAACCCTTCGCCTTTCAAATAAGGTATCGTGCGGGTAAGTTACATCAAAATGCTGATTTTTTTTCCCGGGAGGGAGGTAAAAGGGAAGGGTTAGAGGTTTCCGAGTGTTCCTTCGGCTCCACTCTGAGGGGTGGGATATGTGATGAGTCAAAGGGGTTTCGGTCTGTGATTCAGCCTCCCGACAGTAGATGGCATCAAACCAACTCGGGACTTCCCTTACCAAGATCTCGTGACCATGGCAAAAGTCATCTTTTGAGGGGCGGCACCTTGGTGAGGGGCGGAAGTACGAGTATGTAACTTCCAGCCACTGGAGTCAAGTGAAGGAGAAGGACACGTGTCGGTTGGGGATTGGTGTTCCACTGACTACAGAGGCGGGACATTACATACTAAAGGGAACGTACTACTGTGTTCGGGGTTGGTCCGAAAGTAAAAGTAGGAGGAGTAACGGGTGGAGGGAGAGACTGGTTTTGTGCAGCGGGTTTTTTTTGAAATACTAACATTTCTTTTGTCTTTTTTTTGTTTATGGTCACCACGAAGACAAATTAAAGACGAGTCATCAGTTTGTTTTGGATTTCACCCCTGCACTCCTTCCCTCACACCATTTTGTTTTTTTGTTTGTTATTTAATCCTTTTGTTGTGTATAGAAAATAAAAATAAATTATTTTATTTCTGTACACATAAATTACTGTCTGGACATTCCATTTAATACACTCTCGCCTCACATAAGGGTATTAAAAATTTACTAAAGAATCATGCAAAAAGCTCATTGACAAATATCCTAATCGTTATTAAGAGGTTATTATTGCTAAAGGTGCTTCAACTAGCTATTAATTTCATTCTCCTTGTCAGCATTTTTGGAGTTTTGCAAAAATTGCTGAAATAGTTAATTGTAGTCTCTATTTCTGGTTTGCTTCCTGCTCCACATAATCCAGTTTATATCCCGATTTTTCCTGTCATTCTTTGTTTTTCAAGAAATTTCTAGGTGTTATAATAATCCAGTTTATATCCCGACTGTCATCTTTAGAAAATTATTGTAGGGAAGACTATTATTACCGACGGGGCTATGATGTCCAAAGCCAGGAGGTAACATCTTTCGTTTGTAGGGTGTTTAATAATCCAGTTTATATCCCTCCTGTCATCTTTAATTTTGTAGAAATTAAGTAAGGCAAGAGAGGATAGTAAAATATTTCCGTTTAAATATAGCGATACAACTAAATAACACAGGTGTTTAATAATCCAGTTTATATCCCGTCTGTCATCTTTGGTTTGTAGGGTGTTTAATAATCCAGTTTATATCCCGCCTGTCATCTTTCTTTTGTAGGGTGTTTAATAATCCAGTTTATATCCCGTCTGTCATCTTTCGTTTGTAGGGTGTTTAATAATCCAGTTTATATCCCGCCTGTCATCTTTCTTTTGTAGGGTGTTTAATAATCCAGTTTATATCCCGTCTGTCATCTTTCTTTTGTAGGGTGTTTAATAATCCAGTTTATATCCCGCCTGTCATCTTTCTTTTGTAGGGTGTTTAATAATCCAGTTTATATCCCGCCTGTCATCTTTCGTTTGTAGGGTGTTTAACAATCCAGTTTATATCCCGCCTGTCATCTTTCGTTTGTAGGGTGTTTAACAATCCAGTTTATATCCCGCCTGTCATCTTTCGTTTGTAGGGTGTTTAACAATCCAGTTTATATCCCGCCTGTCATCTTTCTTTTGTAGGGTGTTTAATAATCCAGTTTATATCCCGCCTGTCATCTTTCTTTTGTAGGGTGTTTAATAATCCAGTTTATATCCCGCCTGTCATCTTTCTTTTGTAGGGTGTTTAATAATCCAGTTTATATCCCGCCTGTCATCTTTCTTTTGTAGGGTGTTTAATAATCCAGTTTATATCCCGCCTGTCATCTTTCGTTTGTAGGGTGTTTAATAATCCAGTTTATATCCCGTCTGTCATCTTTCTTTTGTAGGGTGTTTAATAATCCAGTTTATATCCCGTCTGTCATCTTTCTTTTGTAGGGTGTTTAATAATCCAGTTTATATCCCGTCTGTCATCTTTCGTTTGTAGGGTGTTTAATAATCCAGTTTATATCCCGTCTGTCATCTTTCTTTTGTAGGGTGTTTAATAATCCAGTTTATATCCCGCCTGTCATCTTTCTTTTGTAGGGTGTTTAATAATCCAGTTTATATCCCGCCTGTCATCTTTCCTCCCACAAATTATTAGGTCAAAGATAAGTGCGGACAGTAGAAAGCACATCCAACAAATTTTAGTCACATATAGGGCGGACAGGTCGTTTGTAGGGTGTTTAATAATCCAGTTTATATCCCGTCTGTCATCTTTCTTTTGTAGGGTGTTTAATAATCCAGTTTATATCCCGCCTGTCATCTTTCTTTTGTAGGGTGTTTAATAATCCAGTTTATATCCCGCCTGTCATCTTTCTTTTGTAGGGTGTTTAATAATCCAGTTTATATCCCGTCTGTCATCTTTCTTTTGTAGGGTGTTTAATAATCCAGTTTATATCCCGCCTGTCATCTTTCTTTTGTAGGGTGTTTAATAATCCAGTTTATATCCCGTCTGTCATCTTTCTTTTGTAGGGTGTTTAATAATCCAGTTTATATCCCGCCTGTCATCTTTCTTTTGTAGGGTGTTTAATAATCCAGTTTATATCCCGCCTGTCATCTTTCTTTTGTAGGGTGTTTAATAATCCAGTTTATATCCCGCCTGTCATCTTTCGTTTGTAGGGTGTTTAATAATCCAGTTTATATCCCGCCTGTCATTTTTCGTTTGTAGGGTGTTTAATAATCCAGTTTATATCCCGCCTGTCATCTTTCGTTTGTAGGGTGTTTAATAATCCAGTTTATATCCCGCCTGTCATTGGAGAACCTGCTACCTAAGCTTTGCTTTCTTTTGCTCTGCCTCCAGGTAGCAGAGGACTAACTCCACACCTTCCTCCAGGGTGTTTGGGGTGTTTTCCCTCTCATAGGCCTCCCATCGCTCCCTGTCCATCAGCCACAGGACCCGGGTGGCTATGGGCATAGACCCGCAGTCCCGTAGCCTGATGGCGTCTTCTGCCATTAACTTTTTTTTTGGAGGCACTGTTGTCCTGGTTCTGACACCACCTGTGAACAGACTAGCGGTAGGGTGACATCAGGCCAGGAAATGAAACCAAAACATGCAGCAACTGCGCCAACCCTGTGCATAAATGCAACTATATATTTTAAATCACAGACCCATTTATATCACATACACCTATACACCCATATTAACACACCACACGCAACACAACACATAATACACACACGGGCAGGGCACAGTGCCACAGGCACTCATCAATCCGCCTGGCCAGCATGGTGTTATGGCTAACCTCCCTATGATAAAAGCACAGACAATAACATGGCCCTCACTCCCCAGAGGCTAGATTGTTGCCGACCAAGGCATCCCACTACAGGACCAACCAGATCATTCATTATTTCTATTCATTATTTAATTGACCTCCAACAGGGATACCTGGATCTTTTTCAGGTAATGATTAAAAGAAAAATCACATCTATTAATGTTTTAAGTGCAAGCTACATATATAGTCCCAAACAAAAGAGGTAAACGTTTCTTAAGTATACTGGTTCATACTGGTTTAATTTTGTGCTTTGCACCTAGGTATTTTGGAGTGCATATGCTTTTTCTTAGTAAATCTACATTAATTTAAAAAAAAAAATCAGTCTGTTTTACAGCACAATAATAATAATAATAATAATAATAATAATAATAATAATAATAATAATAATAATAATAATAATTAAAACTGCCAGGCAGTTTTACGGCTCCCAAGCCCCAGTATCAGTACCCGTCTAAGCATGTTTAGTTCTCAATGTGCCAAGTTTAAAATCAGCAACTTCAACTGTTCCACAGAAGAAGATCTTGAAAGTTTTTTTTTCAAAAATGCATCATGCAACCATCTTGTTTTTATTGCAAGTTTCTTAAAAGTCAGTTGTATTGCTACAGTATCAAGGATGATGCTTGTGAAGTTTCGAGTTAGTCAAGTAAACCGTTTGTCAACTGAGGCAGTTTTAAATTTCAGACGTAAACATACACCTGGCGGCCACCTTGTTTTATAAAACATAACCATTTTGACATATTTGTATTCCATTGTTACTGGGATAATACCTACCAAGTTTGGAGTTTGCTGGGCAAACGGTTTTCAAATAGCAGCAGTTTGCTGTTAAGGGTGCGTTTTGATAAGATTTGTGGCAGCCATTTTGACATTAAAATTTATCGCAGAAACTTGTGCTTCGCAATCTTGATATGGGTTTGGATGCTGATGATATATGCTAATTGTCAGGTCAATCGCTTCACTGGTTCCCAAGAAGATTTCGAAAGGTTTTATCGAAAAATGCATCATGGCACCAATTGCACCCAGCAGCAAAATTTTTTCAGCATCTGACAGCCAATGTATCCGGCTTGTTACCTGCCAATTCAGACCCTGATCAGTCACACAGTTTCAAAGCAGCAGCAGTTAAAGTTTTGGGAAGAAAAAAATAATAATAATAATAAAAAAAATAAAATAAAAAAAATCATTGGCTTGGAAGCCTAATAATAAGTATCATTATCAAAAATAATGTGTTGTTTAATCTCAAACTTGTACACTGTTGATACAGCAAAACACGTTAAAATACACCAAGAGGTTTGTATCTGGCCAGCTTTGCAAGCTTTAGATTATCAAAACTTGTAATAACTGCATTAAACAAATATGCATTTCATGTAGGCCTGCCTTAAATTTTGTTTCCAATTATTATTATTTATTAATCCCTTGAGAGTCACTTTCATCACTGTCATTTATTAGCAGTTCATTATGCTCAAGCTCCTCAAGTTGCTCGGAATTTCACGAAACTTCACATATTGGTAAAGACCTGTGCAGAACTGTACCTGAGTGAACATGGTGCTATTGGGTCACATGGTATGGCCGCCATATTGGATTGTGCGTGATTTTTAGAAGATTTTCAAAACTCTTGTTCTCATAAACGGAAAATAGTACAGCTGTGAAACTTTGTCTACATAGTCCTCTTGTGTCCATGATTGACTCTATTTAAGGAAAAATCGATAGATCACATGATGTGGTGGCTATGTTGGATTTTTCGTGAAATGCTTAAATGACAACTCCTCAGGAACCTATTTGCCGATTGACGTGCATCTTGGTTTACTTTAACTTTGTACTTTTCTCAATCAGTGCTATTAAGGAAAAGCTGCTACATAAAAAAAAAAACATGGCCACCATGAGCCAATCAAATTGCAGCTTTTCTAAATGTGCATAAATAAGCCTTTTTCTCTCTATTTTTCTGTAGTAGTGTTATATTCTGATATTTCAGGATGCTACAGGCTTTTGGAATGTTGTGTCTGTGAAAATGAGGGCGATAGGTCACATGAATTGGTGGCCACAGTACGTTTTTCAAAAATGCACCAATGTCTCGTTCTCGGACACAGTTTGACCAATTGTTGTGAAACTTTGGAATCATAAAATGAGTAACACCTTTATCATTGTTACTGCATAAAACTATATGACTGTCACATGCCAATCAAATTTCTGCTGTATTTAATATTTAGTATATTTTTCAAGTATATAAGGATGTGAAACCAGTACCATATATGTTGTTAGACTACAGAGTATTTACGTTTGTAAATAAGTTTTCGTCAATCCAAGATGATCGACATGGAGCAAACAAAATCCGGCGTCGAAAATGTTTTTTCTAAATTTCACAAACCTTCATACATGGGTAAAAGCCTATGTTGACATGAACCTGAGTGAAAATGGTGTGGTCATGTCACATGGTATGGCCTCCATGTTGATGAATAATTTTAATATACATTCTTCTGTATTGGAAAATGGAAAATGTGACGAATTAATGAAACATCCACTATAAAGGACTGTAGAAAGTGTTTTCTCATTTTTATCTTTTTGTGGAAAGAGCTGCAGATGAAGACAGGCGGTCGTAAGGTGCAGAAAGAACTGAACTCCACTGCCTCCCCCATGATTTCCGGCAGCGAAACTGTTGCAGTGGGAGCAGGTCTCCTGACCTCCCCCACGATCTCCGGCAGCGAAATTGCTGCAGTGGGAGCAGGTCTCCTGACCTCCCCCACAATCTCCGGCAGCGAAACTGCTGCTGGGGTTGGTGGTCTCCAGACCTCCTCCCCCTTCTTTGTGGCTGGCAGCTCCCCTTGGTGGGGTTCTGGCCACAGTAATTCCTGCTGCGATGTGGAGCAACAGGCAGCCCCCGCATGTGATGTGGAGCGGCTGGCAACCCCAGGCGAAGCAGTCCCAGCGACCGCAGGTGATGCTGAGCAGTGGGCAACCGCAGGCGATGCAGAGCAGCTGACAGCCCCAGGCGATGCTGAGCTCTGGGCAACCCCAGGCAATGCAGAGCGGTGGGCAACCCCAGGCGATGCAGAGCGACGGGCAACCCCAGGCGATGCAGAGCGACAGGCAACCCCAGGCGATGCAGAGCGACAGGCAACCCCAGGCGATGCCAGGCAGGCATCCTTGGGCGAAGCGTGGCAGGCATCCTTGGGCGAAGCGAGGCAGGCATCCTTGGGCGAAGCGAGGCTGGCATCCTTGGGCGAAGCGTGGCAGGCATCCTTGGGTGAAGCGTGGCAGGGAGTCAGGACAAGCTGATGTGCTGGCCCTCCTCGTAGCCTCTGCGGCCGGGCCATTTTTCCCCGTGCTCCTCTCAGCAGACTGTGTAGTGACTGCTGAGGAATGCCAGCCTCAAGTCCTGGTACTCTTTCTTGTACATGGAGAGGCAGCTCCTACTCCTCTCCCCCTGATGGTGATGGAGGCAGAGGCAGCTCCAACTCCTCTCCTCGTGAGGGTGGGGGAAGTGATACCAGCAGGCATTCATCCTCTGCTGATGGGGAAAGTGATACCAGCAGGCATTCATCCTCTGCTAGTGGAAAGGGACCCAGCAGGCATTCACCCTCTGCTGGTGGGGGAAGTGATACCAGCAGGCATTCACCCTCTGCTGGTGGACGGGGAACCAGCAGGCATTAACCTTCTGCTGGTGGACAGGGACCCAGCAGGCATTCACCTTCTGCTGGTGGACGGGGACCCAGCAGGCATTCACCCTCTGCTGGTGGACAGGGACCCAGCAGGCATTCACCCTCTGCTGGTGGAGGAGGCAAAGGCAGCTCCTGCTGCTCTGCTCTTGGCGGTGGAGGTGGCAGATGCTGTGGCAGCTCCTGCTGCTCCGCTCCTACTGATGGAGGTGGCGGAGGCATGTAGTCTTCTTCCGGTGAAGGTGGCGGAGGCAGAGGCAGCTCCTGCTGCTCTGCTCCTGCCGATGGAGGTGGCGAAGGCGTGTTGTCTCCTGGCGGCGGAGGTGGGAGCGGCGTGTAGTCTCCTGGTGGTGGAGGTGGGAGCGGCGTGTAGTCTCCTGGCGGTGGAGGTGGGAGCGGCGTGTAGCCTCCTGGCGTCGGAGGTGGGAGCGGCATGTAGTCTCCTGGCGGTGGAGGTGGGAGCGGCGTGTAGTCTCCTGGCGGTGGAGGTGGGAGCAACATGTAGTCTCCTGGTGGTGGAGGTGGGAGCGGCGTGTAGTCTCCTGGCGGCGGAGGTGGGAGCGGTGTGTAGTCTCCTGGTGGTGGAGGTGGGAGCGGCGTGTAGTCTCCTGGCGGCGGAGGTGGGAGCGGCGTGTAGTCTCCTGGCGGTGGAGGTGGGAGCGGCGTGTAGTCTCCTGACGGCGGAGGTGGGAGCGACGTGTGGTCTACCCTTATTAAAGGGGGCTGGTGCGGCTCTGCCTCTCTTGCAGGGGGCTGGTGCGGCTCTGCCTCACTTGCAGGGGGCTGGTGCGGCTCTGCCTCGCTTGCAGGGGGCTGGTGCGGCTCTGCCTCTCTTGCAGGGGGCTGGTGCGGCTCTGCCTCTCTTGCAGGGGGCTGGTGCGGCTCTGCCTCTCTTGCAGGGGGCTGGTGCGGCTCTGCCTCTCTTGCAGGGGGCTGGTGCGGCTCTGCCTCTCTTGCAGGGGGCTGGTGCGGCTCTGCCTCTCTTGTAGGGGGCTGGTGCGGCTCTGCCTCTCTTGTAGGGGACTGGTGCGGCTCTGGAGACAGCGGTGGGACCTTTCCCTCTGTCACTGGAGATGGCAGCAACGGCTCCTCTCCCTCTGGTGCTGGAGATGGCTCCTCTCCCTCTGGAGGCAACACCAGCAGGCATTCTTCCCCTTCTGGTGGAGACTGGGGTGGTGGATGATCTGCCTTCCTCTTCCCCTTTCCTCTTCTCTGCCTTCTCCTCACCTTCCTCTCCTGGGCCAGTTCCTCCTCCCCATACTGCCTAGGGCATATGGCTAACGTGTGCCTATAAGCCCCTCAGCCAGGGCATAACTTTAAAAGGTTCTTTAAAAAAAACCTCCCAGCTGATGGTGTGGGAAGACTGAGGCAATCCCTGCTCCTCCTTCTCTTGATGGACAGGGCAGCGGGCCACGTAGTGCTCACCTCCACAGATGGGGCATAGTTGGGGTAGTTGTCCGAGGGGGTACCGAGGGCAGTTGGTACTAGAATGCCCCAGCTCAGCGCATCAGTAACACCTGGGCTGCTTTTCCTCCAGCTGGTGTTGTGGTTGCTGCCTTGTGCAGTCCTTTTCCATGTTTGTCTTTTTTTTTGTTTGTTTTGTTTTTTTTTTGTTGTTTTTGTTTTCACACAAAAACACCTCTTGTGGTCTGACGCTTGGAGGTGCTGTTTTCCCACGCAGGACACCACGTGTCACAGAGATGGCTGAAGTGGGTGGCGTCAGAACCAGGAAGGAATAAAACACACAGACAGGATGGATGAAATGAAATGATGATGGCGCTTGCTTGCGCCAGTTTATTGAAAATAAAAGGTTTAAACAAACAGAAAACAACAGAACACGGCACTCTGTGCCAAAATAAAAAGACAAACAAAAATGGACTAACACTTTACAAACGGTGAGCAGATCGACAAACAAACACGGTGAGTTAAATAAACAAGTATCGTGCTGGTCCCACCAGCATGCAATAGCAATTGAAATGATAACTCTCCTACTCTCTCTCCCGTTCTCCACTCACCGAACACCCAACGCAGGGGCGGGCACTTTGTCACAGGCGCTTATTCAGGGTGGCAGTAATCAGTGCTATGGTTTTCGAAAGGCGCAATATTGTATTGCGTTTTGGGTTTTTTTGACGGTATTTGAGGGAGGCGTATATTGAAGTTTATTTCTGCGGATACAACTTGATCAGGATGACGAAGAAGTCCTACAAGTTTAAACTGAAAGCTGTTGAGCTCTCGGATCAGTGTTTGAATAGGTGAGGCCGCATACCAGTGTAGTGTGGAGAGGGAAATAATAACAAGAGAGAACATCAATTCAACACCGTCTGTTTATTTACCCTTTCTTTTCTTTGTAAGAGTCGCAGGGCTGAACTCTTCAATATATGGTGCGTTTATTTCTCTTCATCCAGCAAGACAAACAAACACTCAAAGTCTCCTTATCCAGGCAGAGCTTCAGTGAGGAAGATGACTTGATCCCGTGGCTATCCCCAGAGTCTCTTATTAGCCAAAATAATGTGCATACAACCAAAACAGAAATGCATTTAAGAAACTTAAATAATAATCATACAGCTCCTGCACTGCAACTAAAATATATCACTGAATTGTATTTTTATGAATTTCTTTATTAAGTGCTGCATTTATTTCAGCTGGGTGGGGGGAAAAATGTACATGTTTCATTGTTAAGAGGAGCATTATTAGAGGATGGCGTCTATTACAAATCTGACATCTGAATGCCGGTGCTTATTCAAGGGAGGCGGTAATATGGTATATATAAACGGGATGTTTCTAATATTATTCATCTTTTTGTTTAACTTCAGAAAAATAAAAAACAGAGAACCTCCTTTTTGAACTAAGCAAGACAATGGCAAACCAAGGAAAGAGCGTTACCCATCTGAGAAGCTTCAAGGGTGAAAAGAGGTACAGCAATGGAGATCCTGGTTTTAATCCAAAATTCAAAGGTCTCAGAAGACAGGTCACAGCCAGTCAGCTACTAGAAGCTGAAATCATTGAGAAGGAGCTGTTTGATCAACTTAATGAAGGAACAGTGACCGTTCAAGAAGTCAACAAAATGGATTCAGTGCAGAAGTATCTGCAAGGAACCAACAGCATTGCAGGAGTGCTGGTGCAGTCCACCACAGAGAAGATGAGTATCTACCAGGCCATGAGGAAAGGGATTCTGAGACCCGGCACTGCATTAGTTCTCCTGGAAGCCCAGGCCGCTACTGGATTTCTCATTGACCCAGTGAAGAATAAGAAGATGTCTGTAGAACAAGCAGTGGCTGAAGGACTGGTGGGCACGGAACTGAAAGATAAACTCTTGTCAGCAGAGAGGGCTGTCACTGGGTACACTGATCCTTACACTAAGAAAACAATCTCCTTGTTCCAAGCCTTGAAAAAAGACCTGATAGTAAAGGATCACGGGATACGCCTGCTGGAAGCTCAGATCGCCACTGGGGGCATCATTGACCCGATCAACAGCCACCGTGTGCCTGTGGAGGTGGCCTATAAGCGAGGATACTTTGATAAAGAAATGAGTGTGATTCTCTCTGACCCAAGCGATGACACCAAAGGGTTTTTCGACCCCAACACTCACGAGAATCTCACCTACTTGCAGCTGCTGGAGAGAGGTGTAAAAGATCCACAAACCGGACTCTGCTTACTTACCCTGGTTAAGAAAGGAGAACAGTATGTTTACAATGATGAGCAAATGCAGACTGCCCTCAAGTCAGCTACAACCAGCAAGGTAGCAGGGAAGTACAAGGGCCAGACAGTTTCCATCTGGGAACTGCTGTATTCTGAATACATCACCGAGGAGAAACGGAGAGAGCTTCTGCAACAGCACAAGTCGGGAAGTTTGACAATTCAGCAATTCACAGAGACCATCATTACCACGGTTGAGCAGAGCATTAAAACAACAACCACAAAAACGGTAACCGACTCACAATTCAAAGGTCTCAGAAGACAGGTCACGGCCAGTCAGCTACTAGAGGCTGAAATCATTGAGAAGGAGCTGTTTGATCAACTTAATGAAGGAACAGTGACCGTTCAAGAAGTCAGCAAAATGGATTCAGTGCAGAAGTATCTGCAAGGAACCAACAGCATTGCAGGAGTGCTGGTGCAGTCCACCACAGAGAAGATGAGTATCTACCAGGCCATGAGGAAAGGGATTCTGAGACCCGGCACTGCATTAGTTCTCCTGGAAGCCCAGGCCGCTACTGGATTTCTCATTGACCCAGTGAAGAATAAGAAGATGTCTGTAGAACAAGCAGTGGCTGAAGGACTGGTGGGCACGGAACTGAAAGATAAACTCTTGTCAGCAGAGAGGGCTGTCACTGGGTACACTGATCCTTACACTAAGAAAACAATCTCCTTGTTCCAAGCCTTGAAAAAAGACCTGATAGTAAAGGATCACGGGATACGCCTGCTGGAAGCTCAGATCGCCACTGGGGGCATCATTGACCCGATCAACAGCCACCGTGTGCCTGTGGAGGTGGCCTATAAGCGAGGATACTTTGATAAAGAAATGAGTGTGATTCTCTCTGACCCAAGCGATGACACCAAAGGGTTTTTCGACCCCAACACTCACGAGAATCTCACCTACTTGCAGCTGCTGGAGAGAGGTGTAAAAGATCCACAAACCGGACTCTGCTTACTTACCCTGGTTAAGAAAGGAGAACAGTATGTTTACAATGATGAGCAAATGCAGACTGCCCTCAAGTCAGCTACAACCAGCAAGGTAGCAGGGAAGTACAAGGGCCAGACAGTTTCCATCTGGGAACTGCTGTATTCTGAATACATCACCGAGGAGAAACGGAGAGAGCTTCTGCAACAGCACAAGTCGGGAAGTTTGACAATTCAACAATTCACAGAGACCATCATTACCACGGTTGAGCAGAGCATTAAAACAACAACCACAAAAACGGTAACCGACTCACAATTCAAAGGTCTCAGAAGACAGGTCACGGCCAGTCAGCTACTAGAGGCTGAAATCATTGAGAAGGAGCTGTTTGATCAACTTAATGAAGGAACAGTGACCGTTCAAGAAGTCAGCAAAATGGATTCAGTGCAGAAGTATCTGCAAGGAACCAACAGCATTGCAGGAGTGCTGGTGCAGTCCACCACAGAGAAGATGAGTATCTACCAGGCCATGAGGAAAGGGATTCTGAGACCCGGCACTGCATTAGTTCTCCTGGAAGCCCAGGCCGCTACTGGATTTCTCATTGACCCAGTGAAGAATAAGAAGATGTCTGTAGAACAAGCAGTGGCTGAAGGACTGGTGGGCACGGAACTGAAAGATAAACTCTTGTCAGCAGAGAGGGCTGTCACTGGGTACACTGATCCTTACACTAAGAAAACAATCTCCTTGTTCCAAGCCTTGAAAAAAGACCTGATAGTAAAGGATCACGGGATACGCCTGCTGGAAGCTCAGATCGCCACTGGGGGCATCATTGACCCGATCAACAGCCACCGTGTGCCTGTGGAGGTGGCCTATAAGCGAGGATACTTTGATAAAGAAATGAGTGTGATTCTCTCTGACCCAAGCGATGACACCAAAGGGTTTTTCGACCCCAACACTCACGAGAATCTCACCTACTTGCAGCTGCTGGAGAGAGGTGTAAAAGATCCACAAACCGGACTCTGCTTACTTACCCTGGTTAAGAAAGGAGAACAGTATGTTTACAATGATGAGCAAATGCAGACTGCCCTCAAGTCAGCTACAACCAGCAAGGTAGCAGGGAAGTACAAGGGCCAGACAGTTTCCATCTGGGAACTGCTGTATTCTGAATACATCACCGAGGAGAAACGGAGAGAGCTTCTGCAACAGCACAAGTCGGGAAGTTTGACAATTCAACAATTCACAGAGACCATCATTACCACGGTTGAGCAGAGCATTAAAACAACAACCACAAAAACGGTAACCGACTCACAATTCAAAGGTCTCAGAAGACAGGTCACGGCCAGTCAGCTACTAGAGGCTGAAATCATTGAGAAGGAGCTGTTTGATCAACTTAATGAAGGAACAGTGACCGTTCAAGAAGTCAGCAAAATGGATTCAGTGCAGAAGTATCTGCAAGGAACCAACAGCATTGCAGGAGTGCTGGTGCAGTCCACCACAGAGAAGATGAGTATCTACCAGGCCATGAGGAAAGGGATTCTGAGACCCGGCACTGCATTAGTTCTCCTGGAAGCCCAGGCCGCTACTGGATTTCTCATTGACCCAGTGAAGAATAAGAAGATGTCTGTAGAACAAGCAGTGGCTGAAGGACTGGTGGGCACGGAACTGAAAGATAAACTCTTGTCAGCAGAGAGGGCTGTCACTGGGTACACTGATCCTTACACTAAGAAAACAATCTCCTTGTTCCAAGCCTTGAAAAAAGACCTGATAGTAAAGGATCACGGGATACGCCTGCTGGAAGCTCAGATCGCCACTGGGGGCATCATTGACCCGATCAACAGCCACCGTGTGCCTGTGGAGGTGGCCTATAAGCGAGGATACTTTGATAAAGAAATGAGTGTGATTCTCTCTGACCCAAGCGATGACACCAAAGGGTTTTTCGACCCCAACACTCACGAGAATCTCACCTACTTGCAGCTGCTGGAGAGAGGTGTAAAAGATCCACAAACCGGACTCTGCTTACTTACCCTGGTTAAGAAAGGAGAACAGTATGTTTACAATGATGAGCAAATGCAGACTGCCCTCAAGTCAGCTACAACCAGCAAGGTAGCAGGGAAGTACAAGGGCCAGACAGTTTCCATCTGGGAACTGCTGTATTCTGAATACATCACCGAGGAGAAACGGAGAGAGCTTCTGCAACAGCACAAGTCGGGAAGTTTGACAATTCAACAATTCACAGAGACCATCATTACCACGGTTGAGCAGAGCATTAAAACAACAACCACAAAAACGGTAACCGACTCACAATTCAAAGGTCTCAGAAGACAGGTCACGGCCAGTCAGCTACTAGAGGCTGAAATCATTGAGAAGGAGCTGTTTGATCAACTTAATGAAGGAACAGTGACCGTTCAAGAAGTCAGCAAAATGGATTCAGTGCAGAAGTATCTGCAAGGAACCAACAGCATTGCAGGAGTGCTGGTGCAGTCCACCACAGAGAAGATGAGTATCTACCAGGCCATGAGGAAAGGGATTCTGAGACCCGGCACTGCATTAGTTCTCCTGGAAGCCCAGGCCGCTACTGGATTTCTCATTGACCCAGTGAAGAATAAGAAGATGTCTGTAGAACAAGCAGTGGCTGAAGGACTGGTGGGCACGGAACTGAAAGATAAACTCTTGTCAGCAGAGAGGGCTGTCACTGGGTACACTGATCCTTACACTAAGAAAACAATCTCCTTGTTCCAAGCCTTGAAAAAAGACCTGATAGTAAAGGATCACGGGATACGCCTGCTGGAAGCTCAGATCGCCACTGGGGGCATCATTGACCCGATCAACAGCCACCGTGTGCCTGTGGAGGTGGCCTATAAGCGAGGATACTTTGATAAAGAAATGAGTGTGATTCTCTCTGACCCAAGCGATGACACCAAAGGGTTTTTCGACCCCAACACTCACGAGAATCTCACCTACTTGCAGCTGCTGGAGAGAGGTGTAAAAGATCCACAAACCGGACTCTGCTTACTTACCCTGGTTAAGAAAGGAGAACAGTATGTTTACAATGATGAGCAAATGCAGACTGCCCTCAAGTCAGCTACAACCAGCAAGGTAGCAGGGAAGTACAAGGGCCAGACAGTTTCCATCTGGGAACTGCTGTATTCTGAATACATCACCGAGGAGAAACGGAGAGAGCTTCTGCAACAGCACAAGTCGGGAAGTTTGACAATTCAACAATTCACAGAGACCATCATTACCACGGTTGAGCAGAGCATTAAAACAACAACCACAAAAACGGTAACCGACTCACAATTCAAAGGTCTCAGAAGACAGGTCACGGCCAGTCAGCTACTAGAGGCTGAAATCATTGAGAAGGAGCTGTTTGATCAACTTAATGAAGGAACAGTGACCGTTCAAGAAGTCAGCAAAATGGATTCAGTGCAGAAGTATCTGCAAGGAACCAACAGCATTGCAGGAGTGCTGGTGCAGTCCACCACAGAGAAGATGAGTATCTACCAGGCCATGAGGAAAGGGATTCTGAGACCCGGCACTGCATTAGTTCTCCTGGAAGCCCAGGCCGCTACTGGATTTCTCATTGACCCAGTGAAGAATAAGAAGATGTCTGTAGAACAAGCAGTGGCTGAAGGACTGGTGGGCACGGAACTGAAAGATAAACTCTTGTCAGCAGAGAGGGCTGTCACTGGGTACACTGATCCTTACACTAAGAAAACAATCTCCTTGTTCCAAGCCTTGAAAAAAGACCTGATAGTAAAGGATCACGGGATACGCCTGCTGGAAGCTCAGATCGCCACTGGGGGCATCATTGACCCGATCAACAGCCACCGTGTGCCTGTGGAGGTGGCCTATAAGCGAGGATACTTTGATAAAGAAATGAGTGTGATTCTCTCTGACCCAAGCGATGACACCAAAGGGTTTTTCGACCCCAACACTCACGAGAATCTCACCTACTTGCAGCTGCTGGAGAGAGGTGTAAAAGATCCACAAACCGGACTCTGCTTACTTACCCTGGTTAAGAAAGGAGAACAGTATGTTTACAATGATGAGCAAATGCAGACTGCCCTCAAGTCAGCTACAACCAGCAAGGTAGCAGGGAAGTACAAGGGCCAGACAGTTTCCATCTGGGAACTGCTGTATTCTGAATACATCACCGAGGAGAAACGGAGAGAGCTTCTGCAACAGCACAAGTCGGGAAGTTTGACAATTCAACAATTCACAGAGACCATCATTACCACGGTTGAGCAGAGCATTAAAACAACAACCACAAAAACGGTAACCGACTCACAATTCAAAGGTCTCAGAAGACAGGTCACGGCCAGTCAGCTACTAGAGGCTGAAATCATTGAGAAGGAGCTGTTTGATCAACTTAATGAAGGAACAGTGACCGTTCAAGAAGTCAGCAAAATGGATTCAGTGCAGAAGTATCTGCAAGGAACCAACAGCATTGCAGGAGTGCTGGTGCAGTCCACCACAGAGAAGATGAGTATCTACCAGGCCATGAGGAAAGGGATTCTGAGACCCGGCACTGCATTAGTTCTCCTGGAAGCCCAGGCCGCTACTGGATTTCTCATTGACCCAGTGAAGAATAAGAAGATGTCTGTAGAACAAGCAGTGGCTGAAGGACTGGTGGGCACGGAACTGAAAGATAAACTCTTGTCAGCAGAGAGGGCTGTCACTGGGTACACTGATCCTTACACTAAGAAAACAATCTCCTTGTTCCAAGCCTTGAAAAAAGACCTGATAGTAAAGGATCACGGGATACGCCTGCTGGAAGCTCAGATCGCCACTGGGGGCATCATTGACCCGATCAACAGCCACCGTGTGCCTGTGGAGGTGGCCTATAAGCGAGGATACTTTGATAAAGAAATGAGTGTGATTCTCTCTGACCCAAGCGATGACACCAAAGGGTTTTTCGACCCCAACACTCACGAGAATCTCACCTACTTGCAGCTGCTGGAGAGAGGTGTAAAAGATCCACAAACCGGACTCTGCTTACTTACCCTGGTTAAGAAAGGAGAACAGTATGTTTACAATGATGAGCAAATGCAGACTGCCCTCAAGTCAGCTACAACCAGCAAGGTAGCAGGGAAGTACAAGGGCCAGACAGTTTCCATCTGGGAACTGCTGTATTCTGAATACATCACCGAGGAGAAACGGAGAGAGCTTCTGCAACAGCACAAGTCGGGAAGTTTGACAATTCAGCAATTCACAGAGACCATCATTACCACGGTTGAGCAGAGCATTAAAACAACAACCACAAAAACGGTAACCGACTCACAATTCAAAGGTCTCAGAAGACAGGTCACGGCCAGTCAGCTACTAGAGGCTGAAATCATTGAGAAGGAGCTGTTTGATCAACTTAATGAAGGAACAGTGACCGTTCAAGAAGTCAGCAAAATGGATTCAGTGCAGAAGTATCTGCAAGGAACCAACAGCATTGCAGGAGTGCTGGTGCAGTCCACCACAGAGAAGATGAGTATCTACCAGGCCATGAGGAAAGGGATTCTGAGACCCGGCACTGCATTAGTTCTCCTGGAAGCCCAGGCCGCTACTGGATTTCTCATTGACCCAGTGAAGAATAAGAAGATGTCTGTAGAACAAGCAGTGGCTGAAGGACTGGTGGGCACGGAACTGAAAGATAAACTCTTGTCAGCAGAGAGGGCTGTCACTGGGTACACTGATCCTTACACTAAGAAAACAATCTCCTTGTTCCAAGCCTTGAAAAAAGACCTGATAGTAAAGGATCACGGGATACGCCTGCTGGAAGCTCAGATCGCCACTGGGGGCATCATTGACCCGATCAACAGCCACCGTGTGCCTGTGGAGGTGGCCTATAAGCGAGGATACTTTGATAAAGAAATGAGTGTGATTCTCTCTGACCCAAGCGATGACACCAAAGGGTTTTTCGACCCCAACACTCACGAGAATCTCACCTACTTGCAGCTGCTGGAGAGAGGTGTAAAAGATCCACAAACCGGACTCTGCTTACTTACCCTGGTTAAGAAAGGAGAACAGTATGTTTACAATGATGAGCAAATGCAGACTGCCCTCAAGTCAGCTACAACCAGCAAGGTAGCAGGGAAGTACAAGGGCCAGACAGTTTCCATCTGGGAACTGCTGTATTCTGAATACATCACCGAGGAGAAACGGAGAGAGCTTCTGCAACAGCACAAGTCGGGAAGTTTGACAATTCAGCAATTCACAGAGACCATCATTACCACGGTTGAGCAGAGCATTAAAACAACAACCACAAAAACGGTAACCGACTCACAATTCAAAGGTCTCAGAAGACAGGTCACGGCCAGTCAGCTACTAGAGGCTGAAATCATTGAGAAGGAGCTGTTTGATCAACTTAATGAAGGAACAGTGACCGTTCAAGAAGTCAGCAAAATGGATTCAGTGCAGAAGTATCTGCAAGGAACCAACAGCATTGCAGGAGTGCTGGTGCAGTCCACCACAGAGAAGATGAGTATCTACCAGGCCATGAGGAAAGGGATTCTGAGACCCGGCACTGCATTAGTTCTCCTGGAAGCCCAGGCCGCTACTGGATTTCTCATTGACCCAGTGAAGAATAAGAAGATGTCTGTAGAACAAGCAGTGGCTGAAGGACTGGTGGGCACGGAACTGAAAGATAAACTCTTGTCAGCAGAGAGGGCTGTCACTGGGTACACTGATCCTTACACTAAGAAAACAATCTCCTTGTTCCAAGCCTTGAAAAAAGACCTGATAGTAAAGGATCACGGGATACGCCTGCTGGAAGCTCAGATCGCCACTGGGGGCATCATTGACCCGATCAACAGCCACCGTGTGCCTGTGGAGGTGGCCTATAAGCGAGGATACTTTGATAAAGAAATGAGTGTGATTCTCTCTGACCCAAGCGATGACACCAAAGGGTTTTTCGACCCCAACACTCACGAGAATCTCACCTACTTGCAGCTGCTGGAGAGAGGTGTAAAAGATCCACAAACCGGACTCTGCTTACTTACCCTGGTTAAGAAAGGAGAACAGTATGTTTACAATGATGAGCAAATGCAGACTGCCCTCAAGTCAGCTACAACCAGCAAGGTAGCAGGGAAGTACAAGGGCCAGACAGTTTCCATCTGGGAACTGCTGTATTCTGAATACATCACCGAGGAGAAACGGAGAGAGCTTCTGCAACAGCACAAGTCGGGAAGTTTGACAATTCAACAATTCACAGAGACCATCATTACCACGGTTGAGCAGAGCATTAAAACAACAACCACAAAAACGGTAACCGACTCACAATTCAAAGGTCTCAGAAGACAGGTCACGGCCAGTCAGCTACTAGAGGCTGAAATCATTGAGAAGGAGCTGTTTGATCAACTTAATGAAGGAACAGTGACCGTTCAAGAAGTCAGCAAAATGGATTCAGTGCAGAAGTATCTGCAAGGAACCAACAGCATTGCAGGAGTGCTGGTGCAGTCCACCACAGAGAAGATGAGTATCTACCAGGCCATGAGGAAAGGGATTCTGAGACCCGGCACTGCATTAGTTCTCCTGGAAGCCCAGGCCGCTACTGGATTTCTCATTGACCCAGTGAAGAATAAGAAGATGTCTGTAGAACAAGCAGTGGCTGAAGGACTGGTGGGCACGGAACTGAAAGATAAACTCTTGTCAGCAGAGAGGGCTGTCACTGGGTACACTGATCCTTACACTAAGAAAACAATCTCCTTGTTCCAAGCCTTGAAAAAAGACCTGATAGTAAAGGATCACGGGATACGCCTGCTGGAAGCTCAGATCGCCACTGGGGGCATCATTGACCCGATCAACAGCCACCGTGTGCCTGTGGAGGTGGCCTATAAGCGAGGATACTTTGATAAAGAAATGAGTGTGATTCTCTCTGACCCAAGCGATGACACCAAAGGGTTTTTCGACCCCAACACTCACGAGAATCTCACCTACTTGCAGCTGCTGGAGAGAGGTGTAAAAGATCCACAAACCGGACTCTGCTTACTTACCCTGGTTAAGAAAGGAGAACAGTATGTTTACAATGATGAGCAAATGCAGACTGCCCTCAAGTCAGCTACAACCAGCAAGGTAGCAGGGAAGTACAAGGGCCAGACAGTTTCCATCTGGGAACTGCTGTATTCTGAATACATCACCGAGGAGAAACGGAGAGAGCTTCTGCAACAGCACAAGTCGGGAAGTTTGACAATTCAACAATTCACAGAGACCATCATTACCACGGTTGAGCAGAGCATTAAAACAACAACCACAAAAACGGTAACCGACTCACAATTCAAAGGTCTCAGAAGACAGGTCACGGCCAGTCAGCTACTAGAGGCTGAAATCATTGAGAAGGAGCTGTTTGATCAACTTAATGAAGGAACAGTGACCGTTCAAGAAGTCAGCAAAATGGATTCAGTGCAGAAGTATCTGCAAGGAACCAACAGCATTGCAGGAGTGCTGGTGCAGTCCACCACAGAGAAGATGAGTATCTACCAGGCCATGAGGAAAGGGATTCTGAGACCCGGCACTGCATTAGTTCTCCTGGAAGCCCAGGCCGCTACTGGATTTCTCATTGACCCAGTGAAGAATAAGAAGATGTCTGTAGAACAAGCAGTGGCTGAAGGACTGGTGGGCACGGAACTGAAAGATAAACTCTTGTCAGCAGAGAGGGCTGTCACTGGGTACACTGATCCTTACACTAAGAAAACAATCTCCTTGTTCCAAGCCTTGAAAAAAGACCTGATAGTAAAGGATCACGGGATACGCCTGCTGGAAGCTCAGATCGCCACTGGGGGCATCATTGACCCGATCAACAGCCACCGTGTGCCTGTGGAGGTGGCCTATAAGCGAGGATACTTTGATAAAGAAATGAGTGTGATTCTCTCTGACCCAAGCGATGACACCAAAGGGTTTTTCGACCCCAACACTCACGAGAATCTCACCTACTTGCAGCTGCTGGAGAGAGGTGTAAAAGATCCACAAACCGGACTCTGCTTACTTACCCTGGTTAAGAAAGGAGAACAGTATGTTTACAATGATGAGCAAATGCAGACTGCCCTCAAGTCAGCTACAACCAGCAAGGTAGCAGGGAAGTACAAGGGCCAGACAGTTTCCATCTGGGAACTGCTGTATTCTGAATACATCACCGAGGAGAAACGGAGAGAGCTTCTGCAACAGCACAAGTCGGGAAGTTTGACAATTCAACAATTCACAGAGACCATCATTACCACGGTTGAGCAGAGCATTAAAACAACAACCACAAAAACGGTAACCGACTCACAATTCAAAGGTCTCAGAAGACAGGTCACGGCCAGTCAGCTACTAGAGGCTGAAATCATTGAGAAGGAGCTGTTTGATCAACTTAATGAAGGAACAGTGACCGTTCAAGAAGTCAGCAAAATGGATTCAGTGCAGAAGTATCTGCAAGGAACCAACAGCATTGCAGGAGTGCTGGTGCAGTCCACCACAGAGAAGATGAGTATCTACCAGGCCATGAGGAAAGGGATTCTGAGACCCGGCACTGCATTAGTTCTCCTGGAAGCCCAGGCCGCTACTGGATTTCTCATTGACCCAGTGAAGAATAAGAAGATGTCTGTAGAACAAGCAGTGGCTGAAGGACTGGTGGGCACGGAACTGAAAGATAAACTCTTGTCAGCAGAGAGGGCTGTCACTGGGTACACTGATCCTTACACTAAGAAAACAATCTCCTTGTTCCAAGCCTTGAAAAAAGACCTGATAGTAAAGGATCACGGGATACGCCTGCTGGAAGCTCAGATCGCCACTGGGGGCATCATTGACCCGATCAACAGCCACCGTGTGCCTGTGGAGGTGGCCTATAAGCGAGGATACTTTGATAAAGAAATGAGTGTGATTCTCTCTGACCCAAGCGATGACACCAAAGGGTTTTTCGACCCCAACACTCACGAGAATCTCACCTACTTGCAGCTGCTGGAGAGAGGTGTAAAAGATCCACAAACCGGACTCTGCTTACTTACCCTGGTTAAGAAAGGAGAACAGTATGTTTACAATGATGAGCAAATGCAGACTGCCCTCAAGTCAGCTACAACCAGCAAGGTAGCAGGGAAGTACAAGGGCCAGACAGTTTCCATCTGGGAACTGCTGTATTCTGAATACATCACCGAGGAGAAACGGAGAGAGCTTCTGCAACAGCACAAGTCGGGAAGTTTGACAATTCAACAATTCACAGAGACCATCATTACCACGGTTGAGCAGAGCATTAAAACAACAACCACAAAAACGGTAACCGACTCACAATTCAAAGGTCTCAGAAGACAGGTCACGGCCAGTCAGCTACTAGAGGCTGAAATCATTGAGAAGGAGCTGTTTGATCAACTTAATGAAGGAACAGTGACCGTTCAAGAAGTCAGCAAAATGGATTCAGTGCAGAAGTATCTGCAAGGAACCAACAGCATTGCAGGAGTGCTGGTGCAGTCCACCACAGAGAAGATGAGTATCTACCAGGCCATGAGGAAAGGGATTCTGAGACCCGGCACTGCATTAGTTCTCCTGGAAGCCCAGGCCGCTACTGGATTTCTCATTGACCCAGTGAAGAATAAGAAGATGTCTGTAGAACAAGCAGTGGCTGAAGGACTGGTGGGCACGGAACTGAAAGATAAACTCTTGTCAGCAGAGAGGGCTGTCACTGGGTACACTGATCCTTACACTAAGAAAACAATCTCCTTGTTCCAAGCCTTGAAAAAAGACCTGATAGTAAAGGATCACGGGATACGCCTGCTGGAAGCTCAGATCGCCACTGGGGGCATCATTGACCCGATCAACAGCCACCGTGTGCCTGTGGAGGTGGCCTATAAGCGAGGATACTTTGATAAAGAAATGAGTGTGATTCTCTCTGACCCAAGCGATGACACCAAAGGGTTTTTCGACCCCAACACTCACGAGAATCTCACCTACTTGCAGCTGCTGGAGAGAGGTGTAAAAGATCCACAAACCGGACTCTGCTTACTTACCCTGGTTAAGAAAGGAGAACAGTATGTTTACAATGATGAGCAAATGCAGACTGCCCTCAAGTCAGCTACAACCAGCAAGGTAGCAGGGAAGTACAAGGGCCAGACAGTTTCCATCTGGGAACTGCTGTATTCTGAATACATCACCGAGGAGAAACGGAGAGAGCTTCTGCAACAGCACAAGTCGGGAAGTTTGACAATTCAACAATTCACAGAGACCATCATTACCACGGTTGAGCAGAGCATTAAAACAACAACCACAAAAACGGTAACCGACTCACAATTCAAAGGTCTCAGAAGACAGGTCACGGCCAGTCAGCTACTAGAGGCTGAAATCATTGAGAAGGAGCTGTTTGATCAACTTAATGAAGGAACAGTGACCGTTCAAGAAGTCAGCAAAATGGATTCAGTGCAGAAGTATCTGCAAGGAACCAACAGCATTGCAGGAGTGCTGGTGCAGTCCACCACAGAGAAGATGAGTATCTACCAGGCCATGAGGAAAGGGATTCTGAGACCCGGCACTGCATTAGTTCTCCTGGAAGCCCAGGCCGCTACTGGATTTCTCATTGACCCAGTGAAGAATAAGAAGATGTCCGTAGAGCAAGCAGTGGCTGAAGGACTGGTGGGCACGGAACTGAAAGATAAACTCTTGTCAGCAGAGAGGGCTGTCACTGGGTACACTGATCCTTACACTAAGAATACAATCTCCTTGTTCCAAGCCTTGAAAAAAGACCTGATAGTAAAGGATCACGGGATACGCCTGCTGGAAGCTCAGATCGCCACTGGGGGCATCATTGACCCGATCAACAGCCACCGTGTGCCTGTGGAGGTGGCGTATAAGCGAGGATACCTTGATAAAGAAATGAGTGTGATTCTCTCTGACCCAAGCGATGACACCAAAGGGTTTTTCGACCCCAACACTCACGAGAATCTCACCTACTTGCAGCTGCTGGAGAGAGGTGTAAAAGATCCACAAACCGGACTCTGCTTTCTTACTTTGAAGATATAAAAAATAATAATAATAATTGATATGGTGTAGAAATTGAGTATTGAATATTATGAGGGCTGGGTTTACTTTGATATTTTGAACATTTATGTTTAATATCCTTTCTCTGAGTTTTCATAGAACAAAAGGAATGTTTCTATAAAATTGTTCACTTCTACATGAATCTTATTCCATGTTATGCTCTAAAATTTGCAATATGTCTTTATAAGTTATCAATACATATCCACAGTAAAAACTCTTTTCTATTTACCATGTGGAAAATAATTGATTAAAGCCATATAACGTAAAATGGGTTGAACTTTTTTGAATGTCAAGAAAGATGTATTTGACAGGTGTTTTGCTAGCTGTACACAATAAATTGAAAATTTCATTTCACTGTGGGTTTTCGTTTTTATCTTCTTCTTTAACTTATAATTATAGACCCAATCAAATGTAGTTTTTTTATTATGCAAACAAAGTTTTACACCCATACACTGTTTTCCCAATATATATTTTTTTCTTTTAAGTGTACATGAATCCATTATTTCTTAAGAGATACAATTACTGATTAATATAGATTTATGTTTACTCTCCCTACCACCAGGATATCATTTCAGTTATTCAGTGTTCTACTGAAAACTCTCAAGTCAATCTTGGTATTAAACAAATGCTTTTTAATTTCCTTTGACAATATAATTTCACAAAATTACAAAACAACTGAAATTCAAGTCACAGGTGCCAACAGATGTTAATACACCTTGGTAAATAATATTTTAATCCGATACCACAGCTCTCTTATGCAAATAATCAAGAAACATAAATAAATACATTTCTCACACCTTAAAGAAAAAAAAAAACAGCCCAATTCTTGAAGATACAGGATATGCACCTTGTTTCTCTCAATATAATGATGTAGTAATTTGCAAAACACAGATGTACCAGTTTTGTTACACAGTATTTGCAGTATACTACCATTCCTTGGTAAAATATGATACATAGCTAAAAATGAGCATGCATTGGGAAGCCAATGATATGTTTATGTTGATGAAAATCCTTTTCTGGACTGCGGACCAGAGGCTAGGGAAAAAACAAACAACCCCTCCACCCAAAAAACCCAGAAAGACCTTCAAGAATAATGTTATGTACAACAGCAATTGAAGTGCTTTTACAAACCCATAAAACATTTTTACAGGCATCTTTTTCCCCTCCTTTCCGTCACATTCAAATACGATTATAAATGTTATTCTGCAGAACACAGTCATTTTTCATTAAAAAATAGACTCGCAAATAATCCTCTCTTACATCTAGGGTTATGGATAACAAGTACACAAAATGATCAATACATCAAAACAGATAAAAAGTAATATATACAAATAGCTGCAATATTTAGCAGAAACCTAGATACAGGATAGTGGCCTCTTATAAAGGAAGACGACACGTTTAAATTGTTTGACAGATGAAACTTGTAGAAAACATTTTATTAGAAGTCGCGCTCGATGTTTTACTTTCATTGATTTACTGAGCCATTCAAAAAAAAAAAATAAAAAATATATATATATATATATATATATATATATATATATATATATATATATATATATATATATATATATATATTTTATATAGCACCTTTTATAGTGGACCATCATCACAAAACACTTTACAAGATGCAGTAACAACAAGAAAATCCATAATACTTAAAATACCAAAAAATTGCATAATACATTAAATACAGTGGAAAGTGCATAATACATGATAGTAGCAGAATACATGAGATAGTAGCAGCAACACAGAAGCTAATAGCAGATATCAGGCTTAAAGAGCATGGAAGCAAGCGACAACAGGTGGGTCTTGAGAGTTGATTTAAAGCAAGTGATGGTGGGAGCATCACGCACCAAAGCTGGGAGAGAGTTCCAAAGAGTCGGAGCCATGAAGCTAAATGAGCGTTGTCCAAGTGAGGTGCACTTTTGCTTGGGGATGACAAGCAGGCCAGAGTCGGAGGACCTCAGCTTGCAGGCAGGGACATAGCGGGTCAGCAGGTTGAGGAGGTACTCGTGACCTGTGTGATGAAGGGCATTGTAGGTGAGCAGGAGAGTTTTGAAAATAATCATGAACTTTACAGGTAGCCAGTGGAGCTGGGCAAGATGGGAGTGATGTGATCATAATTTTTTTTACATCTGGTAAGGATCCTGGCAGCAGCATTCTGAACTAGCTACAGTCGGTTTATTGAGCGTGCCAGGAGACCACCATACAGAGAGTTGTAGTAGTCAAGTCGAGAGGAGACAAACACATGACAAAGTATATCCACATCTTTGGAGGTGTTTCAAAGATGGTAGAAGGAAGATTTGACCACGGAGGAGATGTGGGGATCAAAGGAGAGGTTGCTGTCAAGAAGTACATCGAGGCATCGTATTGTGGGGGAAGGAAACAGAAGACAGTTTCCGAGGTCCAGGGCAGCTATATTGAGATTATTAAGCTGAGTTTTAGATCCTTCTAGAAGGAGTTCAGATTTGTTAGTGTTGTGTTGAAGAAAATTGGCACACATCCAGGCCTTGATGTCTTGAATGCAAGCCAAGGGCAGTGTAAATGATCAGGCTGTAGTCTTGATTTACAGTTTAAAACCGGTGTTGGTTTTATTTTTCTTAAAGTGCGGTGGGGAAACAACTGCTAATAAAACAAACAGACAAAATAAACCTAACTTTCAGCTGGAGCACTAACCAAGCAATACTTATGGTCCCTGTGCATACATGCAGGAACTCATGACATCTAGTGGTCAACCCGTTACACTGCAGGGAACAAAGCTTTCATTCTCAAACTATCAACTTATTCAGCAGCACTTCACCACAGTAACCATATCTGTCCGCTTTTAAGAATCAACTGTTTATAAGAATCAAATCATCAAATCAATGTGATTCTTATCAACAGAGTCCACTGTAATAATAATAATAATAATAATAATAATAATAATAAATAATAATAATAGGCCTAATCTACCTGCTACCAAACCAAACCACGCCCCAGTCTTGACTGCTCATGAATATGCATGACATTGGCAGTTTCTGACAGCACTTCCACGATAAAGAGCTCTTGTCACGCCAGGTGAAAACATCGATTAAAATAATCAAAATAATAACATGTATGTGTTAAGGAGGGGTGTCTCTAAGTGAATCGTAGATTTTACAATATATAGTTAATATAAAAGTTGCTACCGGAACTCTTTGGATTCCCATGATGCACCGCTTAGCACAGACGCAAGTTCCAATGTGAAATCAACGGTTGACCATATAGAAGATCTTTCATATAGGTTGTGTTCCCTTACCCAGAGCTTATAGAAGATCTTTCATACAGGTTGTGTTCCCTTACCCAGAGCTTATAGAAGATCTTTCATATAGGTTGTATTTTCATATAGGTTGTAGGTTGTGTTCCCTTACCCAGAGCAGATCTTTCATATAGGTTGTGTTCCCTTACCCAGAGCTATAGAAGATCTTTCATATAGGTTTTGTTCCCTTACCCAGAGCTTATAGAAGATCTTTCATATAGGTTGTGTTCCCTTACCCAGAGCTTATAGAAGATCTTTCATATAGGTTGTGTTCCCTTACCCAGAGTTTATAGAAGATCTTTCATATAGGTTGTGTATAGAAGATCTTTCATATAGGTTGTGTTCCCTTACCCAGAGCTTATAGAAGATCTTTCATATAGGTTGTGTTCCCTTACCCAGAGCTTATAGAAGATCTTTCATATAGGTTGTGTTCCCTTACCCAGAGCTTATAGAAGATCTTTCATATAGGTTGTGTTCCCTTACCCAGAGCTATAGAAGATCTTTCATATAGGTTGTGTTCCCTTACCCAGAGTCTATAGAAGATATTTCATATAGGTTGTGTTCCCTTACCCAGAGCTATAGAAGATATTTCATATAGGTTGTGTTCCCTTACCCAGAGCTATAGAAGATATTTCATATAGGTTGTGTTCCCTTACCCAGAGCTATAGAAGATATTTCATATAGGTTGTGTTCCCTTACCCAGAGCTATAGAAGATATTACCCAGAGCTATAGAAGATCATATAGGTTGTTTTCCCTTACCCAGAGCTTATAGAAGATCTTTCATATAGGTTGTGTTCCCTTACCCAGAGCTTATAGAAGATCTTTCATATAGGTTGTGTTCCCTTACCCAGAGCTTATAGAAGATCTTTCATATAGGTTGTGTTCCCTTACCCAGAGCTTATAGAAGATCTTTCATATAGGTTGTGTTCCCTTACCCAGAGCTTATAGAAGATCTTTCATATAGGTTGTGTTCCCTTACCCAGAGCTTATAGAAGATCTTTCATATAGGTTGTGTTCCCTTACCCAGAGCTATAGAAGATATTTCATATAGGTTGTGTTCCCTTACCCAGAGCTTATAGAAGATCTTTCATATAGGTTGTGTTCCCTTACCCAGAGCTTATAGAAGATCTTTCATATAGGTTGTGTTCCCTTACCCAGAGCTTATAGAAGATCTTTCATATAGGTTGTGTTCCCTTACCCAGAGCTTATAGAAGATCTTTCATATAGGTTGTTTTCCCTTACCCAGAGCTTGCTGCGCTGCCTGCTCTTGGTTTCTTCTAGAGAAACGCCTATGGCAAGCCATTGGGGCCATAAACGTATTGACACAATGCGTAAGGATGTGACCAATGAGAACCGGTATTGATCAACATGTAAAGAATACTGTGATTAGACTATGCGTCTTAAAAACAATGGTAAACGCCAAAAGGGCCATAATGTTAAAACCCAACGCATAGTGAAATTTATGCTACACGTAGCATAGAGATCCAATGGGGGAACAGTATCGTAGTGAGTCACACAACAGCCAATCACTGCTTTTTTTACTTTGTAGATAGATGGTAATGAAATTGTCTCATGCATAAAATAGGTCTAATTTACAAATTAATTCATGATATTGCAACCTAAATAATGTTTATTTTTTAATAGCTCATTAGTGTAAATTCTAAATGTATCCGGGGAGAGGGCATAGTCATCCTAAATGGAGGCAGAAATGTACTGTAACAACATTATTTTGTGCTTAATAATTGTAACTTTTGTAAATTGAACTAATTATTTATTCCATATTTTAAAATAATCCAGATTAGAAAGATTAATCTGCTTGGAATATTCTTACAAAAAAAGAAAAAAAAAACACCTTGTAATCTTCAATTAAATGTGTAAGAACAAAAACCACACAACCACAAGTTAATATACCTATATAATATATATATGATAATGATATATAATACCATATATAATATATATATATATATATATATTAATATATATATATATAATCAGGTCGAGCTCATACTACAGCTGGTAATGCAACCAAAACATTACAACATCACTGGCAAAGTATAGTGTTAATTTACACAAGAAGATCTTGTAAGAATGGTTACCTGAAACAGTTGCAGTATGAAAGTATAAAGTTCTAGCACCCGTGAGGGGCACCGATTCCACCTGATCGAGGTGGGATCTGCCAGGCAGAATACCAGAAGGGAAATGACCTAGACCATAATATTATGTCGGGTAATGAACATTGTTTTATTAAATACAGGTGGTAACTACACATGTCAGATCTAGAATACACAGTCACGACATGGGTTTGCACTGCCTTTTAATAAAAACAATAACTACAAGATTTCAATTTAAAACTAAAGGGAAGTGCTGCTCAATACGATCGCGGAGATGGGGCTCACTAAAAACAACAATAAAACTAATACGCCCCCATCTCCAGCACTCCTGTAAAAAAAAAAGCCTTTTAAAATACTAACATTCTTTCAAAACACACACGACAGAAAGAAGACCAAAATGCGCCCTTAAATTCCGAGACTGTTTGTTTCATTTATACTATCCAACCACGCACCGACTCAGGGTCCAAGTACTAATCGCGCCACGCCACACCCGAAAATCTCTGGAATCATGAAATCAGGAACATTTATACCAGGGGCTCAGCTTCTCCAGATCAACCAATTTACACACACGGGAGCTGCGAACAGGAGAGCACTGACTAACAGAAAATAGCGTGCTAAAATAAACATGCTTAAGTGATTTAAAAAAAAAAAAAAACAACATTCAATAAAAAGTGACTATAATACAATAATTAAGTCAAACGTGTCTATTTAAAGTGACGTGAGCAACCTCACGTCACAACATGGTCTCATTTGAAGTGTTTTTTAAAACCCCAAAAGTAATGACTAAAGCTAAGGTTTACAATTTTAGAAAAGCAAACTATGAAGGTATGAAACAGAGACTAACAGAAGTAAATTGGAGTAAAATAGAGAAAACACCCACAGACAAGGATGGTTGTTCTTCAAAAATGTAGTACTAGAGGCGCAAAACAATTACATCCCTAAAGTAGACAAATCTAAATGTAAAACTAAATTGCCAAAATGGTTTAATAGATCAATTTAAAAAAATATTCAGCGAAAAAAGGCACTTTACAGAGCAATACAAAAGGACCAAAAAGAAAGTACGCAGAAAGAGTACACAGAACTGCAAACGCAAGTCAAAAAGGAAGTTAGAAAGGCCAAGAGAGAAATAGAAATGAACATTGCTAAGGGAGCTAAAACCAATTCCAAAATGTTTTTCCAATATTACAACAGCAAGCGAACATTCAAAGAGGAGATTAAATGTTTAAGAGATACAAATGGCAAAATCGTAGATGAAGACAAAAAAATAGCAAATATATTAAATGATTACTTTTCACAAGTTTTTACAAAGGAAGATACTGACAACATGCCCCACATGTCATCCAGTTCCTATCCAGTTTTAAATAACTTTAGCATAACTGAGGCAGAAGTGTTAAAGGGACTAGGAGCTCTTAAAATAAACAAATCCCCTGGGCCGGATGAGATCCTCCCATTAGTACTCAAAGAAATGAAAGAAGTAATTTACAAACCGCTAACCAAGATCATGCAGCAGTCTCTTGACACAGGGGTGGTACCGACAGACTGGAAAATTGCAAACGTAATACCAATCCACAAGAGGGAAACAAAACTGAACCAGGTAACTACAGACCAGAAAGCCTGACTTCTATTATACGCAAACTTATGGAAACTATAATAAGATCCAAAATGGAAAATTACCTATATGGTAACAGGGTCCTGGGAGACAGTCAACATGGTTTTAGGAAAGGGAGATCGTGTCTAACTAACTTGCTTGATTTTTTTTGAGGATGCAACATCAATAATGGATAATTGCAAAGCATATGACATGGTTTGTCTAGATTTCCAGAAAGCTTTTGACAAAGTCCCGCACAAAAGATTAATTCTCAAACTGAACGCAGTTGGGATTCAAGGAAACACATGTACATGGATTAGGGAGTGGTTAACATGTAGAAAACAGAAAGTACTGATTAGAGGAAAAACCTCAGAATGGAGTGTGGTAACCAGTGGTGTACCACAGGGATCAGTATTAGAACATAAGAACATAAGAACATAAGAAAGTTTACAAACGAGAGGAGGCCATTCGGCCCATCTTGCTCGTTTGGTTGTTAGTAGCTTATTGATCCCAAAATCTCATCAAGCAGCTTCTTGAAGGATCCCAGGGTGTCAGCTTCAACAACATTACTGGGGAGTTGATTCCAGACCCTCACAATTCTCTGTGTAAAAAAGTGTCTCCTATTTTCTGTTCTGAATGCCCCTTTTTCTAAACTCCATTTGTGACCCCTGGTCCTTGTTTCTTTTTTCAGGCTGAAAAAGTCCCTTGGGTCGACACTGTCAATACCTTTTAGAATTTTGAATGCTTGAATTAGGTCGCCACGTAGTCTTCTTTGTTCAAGACTGAACAGATTCAATTCTTTTAGCCTGTCTGCATATGACATGCCTTTTAAGCCCGGAATAATTCTGGTCGCTCTTCTTTGCACTCTTTCTAGAGCAGCAATATCTTTTTTATAGCGAGGTGACCAGAACTGCACACAATATTCAAGATGAGGTCTTACTAGTGCATTGTACAGTTTTAACATTACTTCCCTTGATTTAAATTCAACACTTTTCACAATGTATCCGAGCATCTTGTTAGCCTTTTTTATAGCTTCCCCACATTGTCTAGATGAAGACATTTCTGAGTCAACAAAAACTCCTAGGTCTTTTTCACAGATTCCTTCTCCAATTTCAATATCTCCCATATGATATTTATAATGTACATTTTTATTTCCTGCGTGCAGTACCTTACACTTTTCTCTATTAAATGTCATTTGCCATGTGTCTGCCCAGTTCTGAATCTTGTCTAGATCATTTTGAATGACCTTTGCTGCTGCAACAGTGTTTGCCACTCCTCCTACTTTTGTGTCGTCTGCAAATTTAACAAGTTTGCTTACTATACCAGAATCTAAATCATTAATGTAGATTAGGAATAGCAGAGGACCTAATACTGATCCCTGTGGTACACCGCTGGTTACCACACTCCATTCTGAGGTTTTTCCTCAAATCAGTACTTTCTGTTTTCTACATGTTAACCACTCCCTAATCCATGTACATGTGTTTCCTTGAATCCCAACTGCGTTCAGTTTGAGAATTAATCTTTTGTGCGGGACTTTGTCAAAAGCTTTCTGGAAATCTAAATAAACCATGTCATATGCTTTGCAATTATCCATTATGGATGTTGCATCCTCAAAAAAATCAAGCAAGTTAGTTAGGCACGATCTCCCTTTCCTAAAGCCATGTTGACTGTCTCCCAGTACCCTGTTACCATATAGGTAATTTTCCATTTTGGATCTTATTATAGTTTCCATAAGTTTGCATATAATAGAAGTCAGGCTTACTGGTCTGTAGTTACCTGGTTCAGTTTTGTTTCCCTTTTTGTGGATCGGTATTACGTTTGCAATTTTCCAGTCTGTCGGTACCACCCCTGTGTCAAGAGACTGCTGCATGATCTTGGTTAGCGGTTTGTAAATTACTTCTTTCATTTCTTTGAGTACTACTGGGAGGATCTCATCCGGCCCAGGGGATTTGTTTATTTTAAGAGCTCCTAGTCCCTTTAACACTTCTGCCTCAGTTATGCTAAAGTTATTTAAAACTGGATAGGAACTGGATGACATGTGGGGCATGTTGTCAGTATCTTCCTTTGTAAAAACTTCTCTTGCTGTTGCAATTAAAAACATTTTGGAATTGGTTTTAGCTCCCTTAGCAATGTTTATTTCTATTTCTCTCTTGGCCTTTCTAACTTCCTTTTTGACTTGCGTTTGCAGTTCTGTGTACTCTTTCTGTGTACTTTCTTTTTGGTCCTTTTTTAATGCTCTGTAAAGTGCCTTTTTTTTTAATTGATCTATTAAACCATTTTGACAATTTAGTTTTACATTTAGATTTGTCTACTTTAGGGATGTAATTGTTTTGCGCCTCTAGTACTACATTTTTGAAGAACAACCATCCTTCTTCTGTGGGTGTTTTCTCTATTTTACTCCAATCTACTTCTGTTATTCTCTGTTTCATACCTTCATAGTTTGCTTTTCTAAAATTGTAAACCTTAGCTTTAGTCATTTCTTTTGGGGATTTAAAAAACACTTCAAATGAGACCATGTTGTGGTCTGAGTTTGCCAGTGGTTCTCTGACCTCTGTTTTAGTTATTCTATCTTCGTTATTTGAAAAGACTAAATCAAGGCATGCCTCCCCTCTAGTGGGTGCCTTCACAAATTGTGTTAGGAAGCAGTCATTTGTCATTTCCACCATTTCTATTTCATCCTTCGCGCTACCCACCGGGTTTTCCCATTTTATTTGGGGGAAGTTGAAATCCCCCATTAGTATGGCTTCTCCTTTGCTACACACATTTCTAATGTCATTGTATAACAGAATATTGTGCTCACCGTCTGAATCTGGCGGTCTATAGCATGCTCCTATTATTATGCCCTTTGAATTTTTGTCCGTTATTCTGACCCATATTGATTCGGTTTTATTTTCTTTGTCCAGGTTTAACACCTGGGCTTCAAGACTGTTTCTTATGTATAGCGCTACCCCTCCTCCTCTTCTGTCCTGCCTGTCTTTCCTATACAGTGTATACCCACAAATATTATATTCGTCCCCATCACTCTCAGACAACCACGTTTCTGTAACACCTATCACATCATAGTTACCTGTTAGTGCAGTAGCTTCAAGTTCTAGAATTTTGTTTCTGATACTTCTAGCATTTAGATAAATACATTTAATGGTTGTCTTACCTGAGTTGTTGTTCTTGTTTTGATGCGGTCTCCCTTCTGTTTTTTTGTTGATTTCTCCCCCCTTCCTTTCTAGTTTAAATGCTTCCGAACCTGCTCGAGGATCTTTTCTCCGAGTAGACTAGTTCCCTTGTTATTTAAATGCAGTCCATCCCGTCTATACAGATAGTCCTCGTTGTAGAATGTGGTCCAATGATCAAGATAGGTGAAGCCTTCCCGTGTGCACCACGTCTTCAGCCATGCGTTTTGATTAATTATTTCCAGCTGTCCATATGGTCCTTTGCAAGGTGCGGGTAGTATACCAGAAAATACCACAGTTTTGGTTTTCTCTTTTAATTTCCTTCCTAGCTCTCTGAATTTGTTTTGCAGGGATTTTGGTCTGTCTCTTCCAATGTTGTTTGTACCAATGTGGACGACTACTACCGGGTCGTCTCCTGTTCGTTCTAGGAGCCTGTCCACGTTCTCAGTGATGTGCTTGACCAAGGCTCCCGGAAGGCAGCACACTGTTGTAGTAAGGGGGTCCAAACTGCGAATTGAACTTGCTGTGTTTCTCAATATGGAGTCCCCAACAATCATGACCTCCCTTCTTTTTGCTGTCTGGTCACCACTGTCAATAGGGTCCTGGATGTTGTTCCTTTCATTCTCTTGTTGTTGGTTCTGCTCATCAAAATTCTGAAGTGACTCAAATCTGTTGGTTGTTTTGATTTCTGGTGGTTGTGTTTGACGGAGTTTCTTTTTTTCCCTGCTTCTGCCTACCTGAACCCAGCTGTTCTGACCTTCTATCTCCCTGGTGGCTTTCAGTCTGTTAGGGGTGATGCAGACTTCCATGAATTGTGGGTGTGCCAGTTCCTCAAGATCCTGTTGCTGTCTCACTTCTTCCAGCTCCATTTCTAGCATACTTACTAGTTTATGCAAATCCTGGATCGCGCGGCACTTTACGCACACTTGGTTTAGCTCCGCTGGGTTTTCTCGGATTTCCCACATCAAGCAGGTGTCACAGATTACTGGCTTGAAGACCATGTTGAGGTTTTTTTTTTTGAAGTTTAGTTTCTTCTGCAGCCGTCAACCTGCTTTCAAACTGCTTCGAAACTGCTCTGTACTTTTCCACGCCTGTACTTCTTCCACTCGCTGTTGCTTCCACTCGCTGTCGCTGGGAAGACTGCCTCGTTTAACTACCTTGTTCTGCTGTGCTGTTGGCTCCTCCCCTCGCCCGTGTCTCAAAACGGCGCTGAATTTGAATCAGCTGCTCCGAGTTTCAGCTTGTTTGTTATCAGAAAAACACACGCGGCTGTTTGACTTTGAGCTGCTGCTGTGTTTCCCCAGGTCCCCAGAGGATTAGGTCCTCTGCTATTCCTAATCTATATTAATGATTTAGATTCTGGTATAGTAAGCAAACTTGTTAAATTTGCAGACAACACAAAAGTAGGAGGAGTGGCAAACACTGTTGCAGCAGCAAAGGTCATTCAAAATGATCTAGACAAGATTCAGAACTGGGCAGACACATGGCAAATGACATTTAATAGAGAAAAGTGTAAGGTACTGCACGCAGGAAATAAAAATGTACATTATAAATATCATATGGGAGATACTGAAATTGGAGAAGGAATCTATGAAAAAGACCTAGGAGTTTTTGTTGACTCAGAAATGTCTTCATCTAGACAATGTGGGGAAGCTATAAAAAAGGCTAACAAGATGTTCGGATACATTGTGAAAAGTGTTGAATTTAAATCAAGGGAAGTAATGTTAAAACTGTACAATGCACTAGTAAGACCTCATCTTGAATATTGTGTGCAGTTCTGGTCACCTCGCTATAAAAAAGATATTGCTGCTCTAGAAAGAGTGCAAAGAAGAGCGACCAGAATTATTCCGGGCTTAAAAGGCATGTCATATGCAGACAGGCTAAAAGAATTGAATCTGTTCAGTCTTGAACAAAGAAGACTACGTGGCGACCTAATTCAAGCATTCAAAATTCTAAAAGGTATTGACAGTGTCGACCCAAGGGACTTTTTCAGCCTGAAAAAAGAAACAAGGACCAGGGGTCACAAATGGAGTTTAGAAAAAGGGGCATTCAGAACAGAAAATAGGAGACACTTTTTTACACAGAGAATCGTGAGGGTCTGGAATCAACTCCCCAGTAATGTTGTTGAAGCTGACACCCTGGGATCCTTCAAGAAGCTGCTTGATGAGATTCTGGGATCAATAAGCTACTAACAACCAAACGAGCAAGATGGGCCGAATGGCCTCCTCTCGTTTGTAAACTTTCTTATGTTCTTATGTTCTAACCCCGCTATATTACTAATTCAATTTAAATTCATGGAAGAATATATTCAATGTTATTAAAATAAGTTATAAATAAAACATTATGCAAGGCACCGTAATGCAAACATGTTCGTTGTATTATTTAAAAAGGTTAGGATGCATATACATACACGCTCACCGTATATCTCCTGCTCATCAAGTCTTGAGCAGAGCAGTGTTTAGTATTTATTACGCAGCCCTATAAGGGCAGTCGGGATTGGCGTGGTTGAAATTGTGGGCAGGGTTACAAAGTACCACGTGATTTAAAAACTATACACTGATTGGCTAAGCGCCAACGCGTTGAATCAACGCGTTAATGGCAAGCCATGGCCGTTGTCACGGGATATTGGTAGACCGTGAAAGAAGTTGCAGAAAACACAACATTCCCTAGTAACACTTATTTTAAGACTATGAAATTATTATTTATTGATTGCATTTTGTTTTATTTTACTTTATTATTTCTTTGATCACCAATTACCACGACAACACACTCGTACTTATTTTAAGGTAACAAATAAACACAATTATCTAGGTACTTTTTTATTTTTATTATTTTACATCTCATTTAATTATGTGTGGAAATTAGATAAAGGGCTATTTAAAACAGAAAATAGGAGGCACTTTTTTACAGAGAATTGTGAGAGTCTTGAACCAACTCCCACGCTGTTGAAGCTAAAACCCTGGGATCCTTCAAGAAACAGCATTGAGATTATATATAACAATAAGCTGCTAACAACCAATCGAGCAAGAAGGGCCGAATCGCCTCCTCTCGTTTGTAACCTTTCTTATGATAAATTCGCCTCCACTTAACAAGGGGTAGCAGTAGTTTTAGTGGTTATTTGCATAGTTTTAGCGGTTATTTGCATAGTTTTAGTGGTTATTAGTTATTTATGGATTCCGCTTCCGATGCTTCTTGACATCTAAAGAACTGAAGGAAAGCTACGCTTGCGCATTGAAGTGAAAAAGAAAGGCTTCGTTTCTCCCACTTAATTTCTTACACGTCTCCCAATAAGTATTAGCCGACGCCATTCTTTTTTTTTTATAAATAAATAAACACATAAATGAATAGTATCTACGTGTTTCACACGTCCCAATAAATATTTAGCGAACACTTCATTAAATCAACACTATGACGGAACCGAAGCCATAATGAGAAGCTTTGTACGCTGGGAACCCTTAAAGGGAAGGTGCTATTTAATTTAGCCGACAATTTGATTTATCCATGTTTTCATGGATAAGGTGCTTTGCATGCAAAGCGTCACACTTCGCCCCTGTTAAGAATGTGCCAAAGTTATCTGAAATAAACCTTGGGTGGGCAAGTTTCATTTCAGATAATCGCGATCCTCCCTTCATACAACCAAGACGATTCAGTTTCAGTATATTGTAGCGTGCACGGGAGTAGGGCTCAGGGTTGGTTAGCGACTCAAGCAAATATGCAGCTACTGCTGATACCGCTGTACAACACAGCCGGCTCTTTGCTTCAGTGCGGGAGGTCCCGAGTTCGCGTCCTAACTCACGCCTGAGAGAAACCCCTGCCTGTGGGAACCGAGATCGTTACTTATGTTTGCCAATAAAATTCTCACCAACTAACAGATTGTGTATGAATTAAAGTTTATAGCATTTGCGTGCGAAAAACAAAACTCCAACTTATGTATGCATATGCCATAAAAACAAAAAAAAAAAATATATATATATATATATATATATATATATATTAGTTTCAACACGTTTGGTTTTGACGCAGAGTTTCGTTGCCTATTGCTTATTAAACAATACAAAACAAAAAATCTGTTCCAGCCCTGCGCCCCATCCCTTTAAAAGTGGAGGGACGCTCCCAATGGCTTATAGTTTAGCCAATCGGTGTTGTTGTAGTTGCCTGTGTGCGACAGTGGCGCTGCGTGTGTGGAAGCGACCTGACCGTGGAGTGAGAGGAACGCGTCGGATCGAGACAGCGCCGTAAGAACGGTAAGGGAACGGGAAGCAAACGGGAAGCAAACACGAAGCAAACACATTACAAAACGCTTGTGTCGAAAGCCGATTCTCAACAAAAACACTTTGCTGCTTGGTCAGTTAGTCCGTGTTAACTCATAGTCTGAAACGCAGTACAGCGTTAAGAAGAGATAGTGGGACGAGATCACCCAAATTAAAACAAGCCTTGTTATACACACGGTAATATATGTAAATAATGTGCCTGTAGTCTTTATTTTCACATTTAACAAAGTTTGACAGCACCTATCTGGTGCCTTTTCTCATCTAGTTTTTCCACAGGACGAATCAGTAAAGCTAGTTGTGTAACGCGTACTCATCCAGCATTGGTGGCTGGCTCCAGTGACCTTTTGTTTTTGCACCGGTTCCGTTTTTTTTTTCCTGCACTAGAAATGTGTCGCCATGAAGTAATGTAAACACTGGCCCCTGCTTGTCTTAATGGTGGCGGTGTTTGTTATGCTATCCCTAAAGACTACGGTACACTTCCCCATCGTTTGTTCTAAGATATATAGATGCTTCTAAGAATACTACTACTACTAATAATACTACAAATCTACATGAAACTGATTTACTTAACCGAGTGTTATCGAATAAGAATGCAATATAACACTGTTATAGTCTACTATTAAATATTTCAATAGCTGTTTAAATTGTATTTGATCTTTTAACTGTAAAATGAAACGTAGCTTTTCTGGGGATACAGTTTTTATTGGTGAAATGTTATATGAATTACTTCTATGGCAGCTGTTTATTTGTGACTGTAATGGGCATGTCTCTGTTCAACTTTCATTGGTAAATCACTGCGTTGGTTGAAAAGACTACCCCCAGTTCTTGACCATTATAACGCAGACACTGTACTTGCAGGAGCCTGCCTTCAAGGTAAATGAAAAGATACCCGGGGTATCGTGTACATTTTCCTAATATTTAGTTTGACTGTTTGCTCTATCAAGTTGTGTGTGTTTGATAGCTTTTATAAGCAGTTAGCTTTTCAGCAGTGGTAAACACTATACTGTAGTATTATAAGACCCACCTTGAAGAAGGGCTGCTATGTATACATAATGTGTGTTTTCACATGATTCCAAAGTTTTATTTTAATTGGCTTTTGTTTTTCTTATCAATGTTCCTCCGCATGAGATAGTCTGGATAGTACGGGGCATTGTCTACAGTTGCAGGTCCCATTTGTTGTACGAGGCAGCATTCTGGAGACCCTGAATCTACATTACAAGCGTTTCTCTTGATAAATAGTAAACCACAGTTAAATTCAATTTAAACATTAACTGTCCATTTACTAAAAGTATCGCAATAACACATTTTAACTTATTTAATATTTTCTTTAAAAATCACCTGACCATTGATTGGAAGCTGGCGTTCATCTGCAGAGGTTATAAATACCTCCTCCTCTCTTCTCGAACCCTTTCAAGATTGCAATGGATCGTGAGCGAGATTACACTTTCATAGGAAACGGACCTCAGTGTGTTTCCGATATTGCTTCTGAGCTACGTGAGTATTAAATGTTTCGTTATTTGTGCTTAAAAAAAAAAAACAATCCTATGTTATCTGAGTTGTTCATACTGCTATAGTGGAGGAGCAATGTATTTATTCCAGTTTATTAAGAGGTCTGATTGCTCAAACTCTTGGCATTGTATCATTTAAATGCTGTACTCGACTGTGGGTAATTCTGAAACGCACACCAGCGTGCTCTGTGTAATGCGAATGCAATGAATGATGAAAGTAAACATACTGTTAATGCTGTGGTTACATGCTGGAAAGGATATTCTGAAATGCGTGCTCTTGCATTCACATTTGTAGTTCTGTTGTGTTTTATAGGTTCCTTTTTAAATGCCATATCCAATGTAATGTAGTATGTGAGCTTTCTGTCTGGGAGAGGTGGTAATTAACTAGTGCTGGGACGAACACGGAATTTTCAAGTTCGTATATCCGTTCAAGTTTCAGTCAAGTATTCCAACATTTGTTTATTGCAACAAGTTATCACCGTTATCAAATTATATGTAACACTGTATAAAGCATAAAAAATATCCCAGAAGTGAGAACAGGATGTGAAGGCATTACATTAACCAAATGAATTAACTACAAAATAAAGGGTGCCATACAGTAGATATATATATGTGTGTGTGTGTATATATATATATATATATATATATATATATATATATATATATATATATATATATATAATATATATATATATATATATATATATATATATATATATATATATATATATATATATATATATATATATATATATATATAATATGTGTGTGTGTGTGTGTTTTACACATACATACAGCTCTGGAAAAAATTAAGAGACCACTGCAAAATTATCAGTTTCTCAGGTTTTACTATTTATAGGTATGTGTTTGGGTAAAACGAACATTTTTGTTTTATTCTATAAACTACTGACAACATTTCTCCCAAATTCCAAATAAAAATATTGTCATTTAGAGCATTTATTTGCAGAAAATGACAACTGGTCAAAATAACAAAAAAGATGCAGTGTTGTCAGACCTCGAATAATGCAAAGAAAATAAGTTCATATTCATTTTTAAACAACACAATACTAATGTTTTAACTTAGGAAGAGTTCAGAAATCAATATTTGGTGGAATAACCCTGATTTTCAATCACAGCTTTCATGCGTTTTGGCATGCTCTCAACCAGTCTTTCACATTGATGCTGGGTGACTTTATGCCACTCCTGGTGCAAAAATTCAAGCAGCTCAGCTTTGTTTGATGGCTTGTAACCATCCATCTTCCTCTTGATCACATTCCAGAGGTTTTCAATGGGGTTCAGTTCTGGAGATTGGGCTGGCCATGACAGGGTCTTGATCTGGTGGTCCTCCATCCACACCTTGATTGACCTGGCTGTGTGGCATGGAGCATTGTCCTGCTGGAAAAAACCAATCCTCAGAGTTGGGGAACATTGTCAGAGCAGAAGGAAGCAAGTTTCTTCCAGGACAACCTTGTACTTGGCTTGATTCATGTGTCCTTCACAGACAAATCTGTCGGATTCCAGCCTTGCTGAAGCACCCCCAGATCATCACCGATCCTCCACCACATTTCACAGTGGGTGCGAGACACTGTGGCTTGTAGGCCTCTCCAGGTCTCTGTCTAACCATTAGACGACCAGGTGTTGGGCAAAGCTGAAAATTGGACTCATCAGAGAAGATGACCTTACTCCAGTCCTCTACGGTCCAATCCTTATGGTCTTTTGCAAACCTCAGCCTGGATCTTCTTTGCTTCTCATCAATGAAGGGCTTTTTTCTAGCTTTGCACGACTTCAGCCGTGCCCCTATGAGCCTGTTTCGAACCGTCCTCGCCGTGCACTTCACCCCAGCTGCCGTTTGCCATTCTTTTTGTAGGTCACTTGATGTCATCCTGTGGTTGCTGAGTGACATTCGAATGAGTTGGCGGTCATCCTGGTCAGTGGAGAGTCGTTTTCGCCCTCTGCCGGTCTGTAGCTTTGTTGTCCCCAATGTGTGCTGCTTGACCTTGTTCTTATGAACTGCCGTCTTTGAAATTTTAAGGATGGAAGCAACCCGACGCTCACTGTATCCCTCTGCCAGTAAAGCCAGAATTGAACCCTTCTTTTCCTCACTCAAAACTTTCCTTTTCAACTCTTTGGGCATCGTCAATAGTTATTTTTTTATTCCAATTACTACTAGCAGTGTTTTGCCATCCAGCTGGTCCTATTGCAAGAGGATAGTGATGACCACAGGAGTAGTTTTTATACTTTTCCTCGTTAAATAAGATTTGGTTCAGGTGATCCGCTAATCAGTACCTCATTCAGTAGAATGAGGTGTGTCTGTGTTGGAATTCAACAGAAACTCGAATGGAATGGCTGCCATACATGTAGAGATGCTGATTTAAGAAAAATTTGCAGTGGTCTCTTAATTTTTTCCAGAGCTGTACAGTACATCCTTGCTATAACGCTCTTCATTATAACGAACCTGCGGCTATAACGAACCTGGCCCTTGGACCCCAAACAATAAAAAAACAAAACAGATATGCTAACACGTGTGAGGTCTGTGGAATGCTGGAGTAGGAGGGATTGTGTTTCACATTGGTCGAAAAGACTATGGGTGACAGGCATGGACAACAGGAACAGCAGGTGATTGGCTGTGGAGTGGGACGAGGTGGGACTAATTGGAACTAAAGACCAGTGACGGGGGTACTTTGTTGTTGTGAAGCAGAGAGACGCGAATGAACAGAGACAGAATAGTTCCACCCTGAGATTCCTTTTAAAAATGTATGTTTTTGCGGCGTAGGCCTTGGCAATTGCTAGTTAACAATGGGAAGATTGTCTTTGATCATAATAAATAGAGTTTGTCCCTGAATTGGCTGAAGGCTCATTTTTGTTACAATGTGCACAAACTGTCAACACCCCGGTCTGCACACATGGGATCATGCCACCTCTGTAGTGAAGTCAACTCTTTTGTCTTAATAAGAAACGCACGCTGTGTAACTACCTCTGAAACGATAATCATTTTATGTTATGCAACAAAGCTGGAAACTATATCAATCGTTTGAAAAAAGTAGTGACGCAAGCATACCTCTGTCGTGAATATAGGTTGTCTAAAAGCACACTGGCTTGTTCAGCAAACATGCAGCAAAGCCAAATTGATTAAACTTCATGTCGGGTTGATTTGGAATCCCAAGCTCGTTTTGGGATTCTTGTATGTTGGATTAAGACCTGGTGCACTTTGAAACGATTCATGTCCGATTAATTTTGAATAAAAATTCAGCTTCACTTTTGGCTTTTTGTACTACTTTTTAATTCTTTAACAAATGGGGTAAAGCAACAGCAGAACAATGCATACACAAGACGAACAGGGACAGGTTCTGCAGGAGGGATGCGGCACCAGAGGCTGGTAGACTCTATGCCACGGCACATAAAGGCCGTACTGGCTGTACATGGTGGCCCAACACCCTATTAACTGACACTACACTGGTGTTTCCATTTTTTTTGTCCACTACTTGTATATATTAAGATCACTACACAACATTTTCAGGAAGTTGGGTACTGTTAAAGCGAGGCATTTCAGAATGACGTGCTCACCTGTTCCATGAGATTCTGGCTCGCTCTAAAGCAGCACAAAGTTTTTTTGTCCCAGATGGCTTTCCATAGAGATCACTATGCATGTGTACTCATAATCTGATTTGTTTATTTTAACTTTTAAAAATAGGCCAAGAGCTGTTGTGTTGATCCTGTGTTTTTGTTATATAGACACACACACACAGTGCTCTCTCGCTTATAACGCTCAGGCAGCACGTCCCACAGTTCCCTATACTAGTGATTCATGCAAGATTTCCACAGTAAATACAGTATCGGTGTTGTTCAAACTGTAAACAGCTTCTCAGTGTAACTTCTGTTTCTGTTGGTAAATGTCTACGGTAATCGAATATGAAATTAGGATGCTGATTGCACCACTATGGATCGTGTATTTTCTGTTACGTGGAATGTAATAAACGAGAACCAAAATGGTTTACTTTACAATGCCAGTTCCACGTTTGTTTTATTTGAAGTGTTTAAAGCTGAATTTCAGTTTTCGTTTGCTTGTTCAGCTACAAAAAGGCACAAGTACACCTCATGTTGTTACTTTATGAAAACGTGTCTCTGGCCACTGTTTACGGTGAAGAAACGTCAATGGCAAAGAATGGGGAAAAAATAAATAAAATGCGTTGTCAACGTTATGTACTATTTATTTCGGGAATCAACAAAACAATGTTTAATTTGAACTGCTATTTGGCATCCTTTGTTTTGTAGTTTAATCCAGTGGGGTAAAGTAAGGCCTACACAACCTATTCTTTACTCCTGGGATATTTTTCTATTTTAATGTGTTACATATTGTAACATCTTGCTGTAAAATAAAGGGACATACACGGGCAACGCCCCCCTGCTGCTATGCTGTCTCTGCTTGCATTCGGAGCAATGCAATGACTTTTACTACTTGCTGAAAAACTAACCAACATCTGAACGAATATTTAAATTATCAGTGAATATCTGAACATGAAACTCCCGTGTTCATCCCAGCACTAATGTATTTATTACTTGTCGTGACGCGCATGCAGCAACATATGAAATGCACAGAGTAAGACAGAAGCAATAGGCAGCGTATATTAATAAACTAAATGAACACAGCACCCTTAAGGTAAAAATGCAACAGCAGCAGCTCTACAGTAATCATAAATGAAAACTATATGTAACATGCTTTTAACCTAAACTTTCAGGATGCACCGATTTTATATAAATGTGCTGTTTTTCAAACCCTCAATTGCAAAGAATCGTGTTGCATAACACAACAATGAGGACATTCTGAGATGTGTATATTGAGCATGTTATTGAACATAAGGCATTGGTGATGACCAGTGACCAAGGTGATCACACACCAATTGTCACGAGGAGGGAGGATAATTGTAATATTTCCATCACCTGACACTTCACCTGTGCCTCCTTTTGCAGCTAAAATGACTGTAGATGGGTGTTGGTATTGTTTCAATGTAGGGTTTGGTGATTTTATAACGCTTATTATATACACCTCTGGATATCCCTTACAATGAGAATGTAATACCTACTCAATTAAGAGCCTACATTTGACTTGTCTGCTGAATACAAAAGAGTAGCTAATTTGAATTTTTTTTTCTTTTTCAGGAAATGATTACTATTATAAGCTTCAGGAAGTCTTCTTGGGAACAGCGAATGGAAACAGTCAAAGTCTTATACTAGTTCCATACAACAATCATATGCTTTTGCAAATAGGGCTTTTGAAAGAAGAAAATAAAGTACCTTGGAAGTATGTACAAGACTGGCTGGAAGCGCTGTTCCCAAAATACAGATCTGCGCGTTTACGGAGTCTGATTGAAAAGGCAAGCGTAAACGTACTGGGGTTAAGTGCAGAAGAGAGAGCAATGTTTCTAGAGGAAGAAGTCAATCTAGAGTATGTTGGTCCGGTGTGCGACAGTCTTGGCATTCGAAGAACTGATCTGTTGGAATGCACTGACCTTTCAGAAAAAATCCCACCTGGAGAGCCTGTGACGAATGCTCTTCTGTTGGAATTGGACAGCTTTGTTCGAAAAGAGAAGATTGATCCATCAGTTATTGTGACCTGGTTGAAAAACTTTGACTCCCAGTTTTGCTCTGATGGCAATACTCACAAAGCATATAAAACCCTGCAACTGCAAATCAAAACAATGAAGGTTAGTTATCGAATGCATCAAAAAAATAAATATAAAAAAAACAGTCTCTTGAATCAGTTTCTTCAGGCTGAATTCATTCAGAGTCCCAGTGCATCAGAGAGTGGGGTGAGAGATGGCAAACTGTGGAATGGAGGTCTTTTCAAGATGAAGCGTTTTGGCTCAAAGTTGATTGCAAACAAAATGCAATCAAGGAATGTCAGGAATTCTGAAATCACAAGCGGCGTAGCTGATAAAACTTACAAGCCTCCAAATGTGCATGCTAGGGGAACGGAGTTTGTGTTACAGAATCAGAGTGAAATCTTGTCACATCAAAAAATAGAACAGAATCTTAAGTGTCGATCAGTATCAGGTCAGTACCCGTATCTGACAGTCAAACCCATTCCGCAGTCAAGCCCCTGGGCTTTACAGCCAAATGGAGCGTACTGTAATGATGCGTTTGACCAGCAAACTCTCGTGGAGTCTGAAGAACCGTTCGGTGTGGTTCATTGTAGTGTAGCAAAAGAGCAGGCCTTGACACTACTGGATGTTTCTATCCTTGCTTTTCAAAAGCTGTCAAGTGTGTACGGCACTGAAACAGAGCTCTCCAGTCAGGTTTTCAAAGAACTGCTGAGAAAGCACTTTGTCCTGATGTCTGATTACACCAGTGTTATGAAAACCTTTAATGAGAGAGTGAGTCTGTGCCAACAAGGTCAACCTGGCATCCCTTCACCTTTACACTTTTTAGGCTGCAATGCCCACTATCTTCTTGGACTGAGTCACGCAGCTGAACAAGAAATTGTGTCTTTTGAAAATGAAATCTCAGCTGTTACTGGGGAGAAATTAGGCCGTGACAAGAATCCGAAGTTTACACATTTCATGAACTTTTCCGAGAGTGCTGCTGCACGTTACATCCGCATGGCATGTGATGTTTTGAACCCTCGTGGCGAAGAAAAGTTTGGATGCAGGAAGGAGTGGCTTGCATTCTGCGAGGCCAATGGCAAGGCTTCCAAAGTGCCAAGCGGTCGATCAAATCGGTTTAATAACTTCTTTGAAGGAGCTGCTGCTCTCATTCATCATCACATGGATGTTGTTGCTTTCTTCTCTGATGAGCATGTGTTAAAGAGACTGAATGTGATACAGGAAAGTGTCCGTGATGATGTTCAAGATCCCGTACTGCAAGCTCTAGTTTGTGTTTTTGCGGTCATCTATTTTCAAGTCATAGGTCCCTACTGGCAACTCCTGAAAAGCAATGCAGAATACCTTGACTTCCAAAAATACATCCAGCGTCTTCACCAAAAGTTCAACGAATGGTCTTTGGATGCTACACCTCTCCTCCTACCAGAACTTAGCAATACAGCTTTCCACCAGTTTCTTCATCATGAGGAGAGCTTTGATGGTTTGTTTGCATATTGTAACCCTAACAATCCATACTTTACCCTCATAAAGAAGACACTGGAACAAACTATGAAATCATTTGTTGCTGTGACTCAGAGAGAGCTTTCCGATTTCTTGCCAGGAGGGGTTCACAGTAAAGAGCCCACACCAGAACTTCGTGCAAAAATGAGAACCTGCCAGCTTGCACAGTTGATGGGTGAATACCCCTTTGGACACACTTACACTGACAAGTACAGAAGGCCCAACAATTCTTTGAATCACCAAAGACCCTTGCACAGTCCATCTCGTACCTCCGGTCAGACAGGAAGACACAAGAAGCGAATGCAACTGAGCAGCATAGAGATGAATTCAATGCAGAAAAAACAGCTGCTGGATATCACAAACAAGTCAAAGATTATGGCTGCAGTGGTGAGAAACGGAGGACCTTGCAAAACTAAAAGAGATGTTGATTGCCTTTTGTCTAGCTTGGAAGGGGCCAATCACTCACAGAAACGTGAGGCAATACGATTGCAGATTAGTTACCAGAAAATTGTTCTTGGCTTAAAAGACAGAAACTTAACCCATATAGGGTTTTCTCTGAAAGACATGGTGGATAAACTCAAGTCGGTCTTGGCAGATGATGAGTGCCCACAGATCCCTGTTCACAGCAGTAAACCAGCGTTTAGCCAGGATGCCCAAGCAGGACCAAGCCAGCGGCCATGTGAGGTAGTCCCTTCCACTACAATGGGAAGTGCAGCTCAAGATCCTTTAGAAGATTGCCACTTTGAAAACAATGACAAACACACCATGAAAAGGAGTTCTAAGTTACACAAAAACGAAATTCAGTCTTTTGTGTTTCTAGATTAATGTCCTTGCGATGCGTTGCATTAACTTGTGTACACCAGACATTGGGAAATGTTCAAAGAATTGCAGTTTCTTCAGAGGATCAAAAGCAATCCCTTTCACTAGCTGTGAAAGTTATGCAGACTGTTACATACTATGTACGCTTTGTGCTGTTGAAACTATAAGTTTAAAAAAAAAAATCAAACTAATGGAGAACTTTAGCAAATTCCAGAAAGCAGTAGTTTTTTTTTTGTTTTGTTTTTGTTTTTTTTAAACGTGAAAGCAAAGCTAGCTTTCTTCATAATGCATGCTTGAAAACAGGAATACACCTAAAATATATTTAGCTCCCTTATAGTGTATGTGTGTAGACTTCTAGTAAACCAGTCTGAGTCGTGGCTGCTGAGGACGCCTGTAGCCTTCTAGTCATGCATGACTAATGGAGCCTTCTAGATACAAACAAACCCATCCACCCCCTCAGCTGATGCGTCTTGCCACAGTTTCATCTATTTGTGTTTCTGTAAAAAGCAGCATGTACAGAAGAAAATTGGTTTTTTTTTGTTTGTTTTTTTTGTGTTCCCGGAGCCAGTATTTAGTAAGCATGATTTTATGAAAACGGAATGCTTTTCATGATATGCAGTTAATGAGTAAATATACAGGACTGTGGGGCCTCTGAAATTATATTTATATTTAGTCATATTACTCTCTTTAAAGCATTCATAATATTCATGTACATGTGTCAAACTATTATATACCCAGTCTTGGACTTGGATGTTCCAAGAGTACCTGCAGTTTTAGATTTTTTTTAAATATAAATACAAAGTTCCCTATCAAGTATGAAATGTAACCATTACAGCATGGGTATTTATCCCTAAAGACCCTGTAACCTGGATAGATATAACAAAGAATGCTCTTCATATCCTGTGACACAATCATGGCAACCCCTGAGGGCATGAACAGATCGCACGAACATACATCGTCACCATTTTTCCTTTTGTCCGACCTCAGCAGTAGAGACTACGAGCAGATCAGTGTTAGGTATTCTTTTATCTGCTTGTTCTCTTGTGTAGCTGCACTGTTAATGTGGTTTATATTTACGTGATTGTAAAACCCGTCGTGGTTTTCTTAAATTATGTATAATTCACACTAATCAAGCGTTTACTGTTCTGTGTGAGATTTGTTCCTCTGTGTATTTCAGTTCTGGGCTCAGCAGTCCTGCGTTGGGCCGAGACATGCACTTAGGGCTAAAACTGCTTTCAGTTTTCCCCCAATGTCTCGTTGCCACATTTACTTCTGCTTGCAGAAGTATTGTGAAGACTGTTAGACAGTAGGTTTTCCTCAGTCTTCAGACTGTTGGGTTAGCCATGAGCTTAATAGGCGGGTATCCCTTTAGATCGCTTCTGTGGTAACTAGGTCCAGGCCTGCCTCGTTCCCACCAGTACAAGTTCTGTACAACGAACAAGGTTACCACTCCGATTCACTACGCAGCTGCTAGGCTTAGCCCTGCCTTGGGTCTGATTGCTTGCAATCCTTCCTGCAGTGTTTCAGGCCGCCTTTGTTCTTGCTTGCAGTACCGTTGCAAAAGCTGTCATGGCTGTGGCAGCAGGGTTTCCCCAGTCTTAGGGCTGTGTTGGTTTGCCTGAAGCTATATAGGTGGGCACCCCTGTATAGTGCTTCTGCAGTAACTGTGGATCACAGACCTGTCCTGTTTCTGACCTGGTACACGTACCGAACAGTGAACAAGGTTACTGGACTGCCGTACCCGAATTGTATCGTACCAAGTGTACCGTACCTAAGGTACCTTGCCGGGTATACCACCACTGAGTGGTGAGCCACCACCGAGTGTACCACCGTACTGAGTGTACCACTGTACCAGGTGTACCACACCGGGTGTAACCACCCACCGAACTGTACCAGGGTATTGTACAGCACTAGTGCTCGGGCACTGTGCGGCTGTGACCCAATCTGTTCATTTACTGTCTGCTCGGTTCATTACTGTTCAGACTTGGTTCTAAGCTGGTGTTGTGGTGAAAAGCAGTGATACCATCCCTTGTCCAGTACCAGTGGACCCGGTTTGAGTCTCGACACGCGCTGTTTTTCTATATTTTTAATACAGTACTTTTGTCAGCAGCATTGCTGCGTATGCTGTCTGAGACAGTGGCTTTTGGTTACAAGTATTGTATACTGCACCTTCTACATACTACTGTATACAGGCGCTGGCTTGTGCTTTTCAAAGTGCATGGAGGCTATTCTGTCCCCACTGAGACTACGGCTGGACGATAGTGATTTTTTACTATCGATGCATCGTTTTCATAAAGACCCGGTGCATTGTTGTTTCATAACGCAATAGAAACTTGTAAATAATAAGTACATATAAACCCACCCCTCTCTTTACTGCGGACGGATCAGTCCTGGAGTTGGCTTCCCATTTTTACTGTCTAACTGCGTATGCCTTAGCTGCAATATACATAGGCACTTACTGTTTTGTTTTATTTCGTACTGCACATCAAATAAAAATATACAAAACAATTAAAAACAAAGCATTACTATTGTACTGTTATCATATGCACACGTATTGCACAATAACACAAAGCAGATTAAATATCTACTTGCTGAAGCAGTTTTTATTTTAGCCAGTGAGGTGCTCACGTGTGGCAGCAATGCACTAGCAAAAGCCACAAGGCAGTGAATCAGCTCCCTAGCAACAAGCCTTTGGTGGTGGTGTTGGGAATGGATTCTCAATGCAGCGGTTTGTGCATTTGAGAAAGGAGAGGAAGACTCATGAAATTAATTGGAGACTGAAGTTGATGAGAAGCAGTTATCCTCTGCTGTATGAATTAAAATGGTGTGCTGCTTTTTTACGAAAAATGAGAAAAAGCAGGTTGCATAGAGGATTTGTATTGGACCCTGGTGCCCCCAATAAATCGAGGGAGTGGCTGTGCAATATTTATTTGTTAGACTGTTTTGTTTTTTTATGGTTCTCTCATTATACCGCGGCCCTCTATATAGTGGATTTATTTTGGATATATCGAGTGGGTGGTGTATCTTCAATAAATCTAACCACGAAAAGTAAATGTTTCTCCAGTTGAACTTAAAACTACACATTTCTAATTATTTACGTCTATTCACATTTTCGGCGAGGTTCCCGACAAAAAGTTAACTAAACTTTACAAATATTACTGTCTTACCTTAAGAGTCTTGACAGCAACCGGATTAGAGGAAAAAAAAAAAACCCAAAAAACTCCAATGCATTCAAACATATAATAAACTTTGTTCCACCGTATTTGTACGTCCTGTATTAACTTGAGTGGTACTTTTTCTGTGTTCAGCATTTCTGTTTGTTTCCTATTTTAAAGCATGTGCTGCTATCTCACTCTTTTTAAAATGTGAAACCAGTCTCCTTGCTGCTACCACTAACGTATGGACTTGTCATACATCCTCCAAGCTTTTCTGAATGCAGAGATTTATATTGTGCCCTGCACAGCTCACACTTGCCACGCTACCAAAAAGTAACACAGCATGCTCGCTTGCAGAAAGCAAAGACATTGCTCTGCACACGTTTGCCATGTTATCATAAACACAAGCTATTACTTTTGTAGCCACTTCAGACTTTGTGTTTATCTGATTGCTTGCTTCTACTAAATTCACAGCTGTGTGTCTCCGTGTCGCAATACTTTTGCCTCGAGTTCCCAGTTTTGCTTAATGTAATAGCAGGTGACTTAAAAACGTTTCCTTTGGGCCTCCTGCGCATGCACCCTTTCCAAGCCTGCTTCAACAGCAGGGTTTTTCAGCCCGCATTGAACAGCAGCCACCTGCTGACAGTGTCTCTGAGGCTCTTTCCTGGTGGACACAGCCTGCTCCTCTGCACTTTGGGCAGGTAGCGCTGGGCAGCGTCACCAGAAAAGAGGTCCTCACCACGGACGTGTCCAGTCTTGGCTGGGGTGCAGTGTGGATTCATATTTTTTGAGCTGCAAGCAGTGTTTCTAGCCTTGCATAATGTTTTACAGGAGGTTCAAGGGAGACACGTGCTTGTCCGGATGGACAACACTACCATGGTTGCTTATATAAACCACCAAGGCGGCCTCAGGTCTCCCAGTCTCCGTCAAGTAGACCGCAAGCTGTTGCTCTGAGTGCACAATCGCCTCCTCTTCCTGCGAGCAGTACACCTGCCCGGGGTGATAAACTGGGCAGCAGACCTCCTCTCAAGGGGAGTCCCCAGTGCCTCAGAGTGAAGGCTTTACCCAGAGGTGGTGAGCCTTATTTGGCAACGGTTTGGGTAAGCACAGATGGACCTCCTTTGCCTACCAGGAACTGACCCATTTGTCCCCTCTGGTTCTCTATAACAGGAGCTGGTGACCCGCTGGCAACAGATGCCTTGGTACACCAGTGGACGAGGCAGGTGCTGTATGCCTTTCTGCCGCTCGCCATGCTCCCGTCGTGCCTGGAAAAGATCAGGCAGAACCGGGTTAGGGTGCTATTAGTAGCCCCTTATTGGCCCAGGAGACTAGTTTTTCCACCTTGATGCAGCTCCTGAGCAGCCAGCCGTGGAGCCTGCCCGAACGCCTTGACCTTCTCAGTCAGGTGTGGGGGGACATTGTGGCATCCCCATGAGGTAACGGTTACATTTCGTACTTGATAGGGAACGTTGGGTTATTTATCATGACCCTGGTTCCCTGAAATAGAAATGTAACCATTAACTTTCAAGGTTGCAGCAGTCATAAAGAAAGAATTATGATGATGTCTGTTTGTGCAGTCTGTGCTCTCTGGGGCGGGCATGACTGTGGCACAGGCTCCATCGAGCAGTCTTTGTTATAACTGTTCACATCCCAGGGTCTTTAGGGATAAATATCCTTGAGATAATGGTTACATTTCTAGTTCAGGGAACCAGGGTTATTATAATACCCTAACGTTTTCAACATGTGCCTTTTTAACAAAGCTGGTTCTTAAGAAGAATAGACATTTGAGATGTAGTTTACAGTACCATAGTTGGAAAGGATGTACTTTTATATGACAGTTTTAATTGTAAATAAAATCCATGTGATACGGCAGATTGCATGTGTTTTTTTTTTCTGCTGCTAAGCTGCGGGGTTGTCTGAATAACGGAAAGCTGTGGGTTTTTTTTGTTCAAAAAAAGAGCAAGTGAGCTGCTTCTTATCTCCCTGAATGATTTGACACTGCAACAATTTGCAAGGACAGAAGACTACAGTACGTTTACTTTTGGGCTACAAATTCAACGTGTAAACTGCATTACATGAAATTGTTTTTAAAATACAATTATGTAAACTGTATGACCTAAATTTGGTCAGTTGCAACGAACTTTAGAATTTAGTCCTTTGTTCTGTCCCAAGTTGAGTACTGGCTATTTCCAGCTCTGTATGATCATTGTTCCAAGCTTTGCAGTTAGTACTAAGTTCTGGATCAGCTGATTCCCAGCTTTAGTACAGCCTTCAGGGTTAAACTGATCATTTCTACATTGTGTATGGAGAGTGCTGCTTTCTTGTACTGCACATTTCAGTGAGCGTTTTTAAAACTCTGTTAGGTGTTTTCAAAAAATGTTCTTCAGTTGGTATTTGTGTATAACTGAAAATTTAATAAGCACATTTTCAAATAAAACATTTCAAAAGATGCTGTGTGTGTGTGTGTGTGTGTGTGTGTGTGTGTGTGTGTGTGTGTATATATATATATGTGTGCCTATTGAAAGTCTACACCCCCTTGGAACTTTTCACATTTAGTTGTGTCAGTGTGTCATTTTTTTCCCACTTATCTACACACCATAATCCACACTGTTAAGGATAAAGTTTTTTTATTGAGAAAAAAATTATATATTAAAAATACAAAACTGAAAGATCATAATTGGATAAGTCTCATTCCCCCCCCCCCCCCCCCCCCCCCCCACGAGTTAATACTTGGTGGAAGCAGCAATTACAGCTGTGAGTCTGTTGGGATAGGTCTCTACAAACTTTGCACATCCTAGATTTGGCAATATTTGACCATTCTTTACAAAACTGTTCAAGCTCTGTCAAGTTCCTTGGGGAACGTTGATGGACAGCAATCTTCAAGTCATGCCACAAATTTGATTGGATTTAGGTCAGGGCTCTGACTGGGCCACTCAAAGACATTTACTTTTTTGTTCCTTAGCCACTCCAGTGTAGATCTGGCTGTATGCTTTGGGTCATTGTCATGCTGAAAGGTGAACGTCCGTCCCTTCTTGCAGAGGGCAGCAGGTTTTCCTCGAGGACTTCTCTGTACTTTGCTCCATTCATTTTCCTTTCTATCCTGACAAGTGCCCCAGTGCCTGCCGATGAGAAACATCCCCATAACATGATGCTGCCACCACCATGCTTCACAGTAGGGATGGTGTTCTTTGGGTGATGTGCTGTGTTGGGTTTGCACCAAACATAACGTTTTGCATTTAGGCCAAAAAGTTCCTTTTTAGTTTCTTCAGACCACAAAACTTTGTGTCATATGGCTACAGAATCTCCCGAGTGTTTTTTTGCATACTTCAAATGGGATTCAAGGTGGGCTTTCTTGAGTAATGGCTTCCTTCTTGCCACCCTACCATACAGGCCAGATTTGTGGAGTGCTTGGTATATTGTTGTCACATAAACACTTTGACCAGTCTTGGCCATAAAAGCCTGTAGCTCTTGCAAAGTTGCCATTGGCCTCTTGGTAGCTTCTCTGATCAGTCTCCTCCTTGCTCGGTCATCCAGTTTGGAGGGATGGCGTGATCTAGGCAGGGTCTTGGTGGTGCCATACACCTTCCACTTCTTAATAATCAACTTGACCCTGCTCCAAGGCGATATTAACCTATTATATATAATATATATAATATATATATATATATATATATATATATATATATATATATATATATATATGTATATATATATATATATATATATATATATATATATATATATGTATATATATTATATATTTTTTTATACCCATCCCGATCTGTGCCCTTCACAACTTTGTTCCAGAGTTCTTCTGAAAGCACCTTGGTGCTCATGGTTGAGTCTTAGTGTTGAAATGCACTAGCCAGCAGAGGGAACCTACAGGAACTGCTGAATTTATCCTGAAATCATGTGAATCACTACAATTTAACACAGGTGGGAGCCACTTAACTTGGTGTGTGATTTTGAAGGTGATTGGTTACATCATGAGCTAATTTTAGGATTGCTGTTACAAGGGAGGTGGACACTTATCCAACCAAGCTAATTCAATTTTTATTTTTAATTAATTTTCTACAAGTTTCTAGAATATTTTTTCACTTTGAAGTTGTGGGGTAGGATGTGTAGATAAATAATAAAAAAAAAAAAATAGTGCATTTTAATTCCAGGCTATAAGACAAGAAATATGAACATTTTGAAAGGGGGTGTAGACTTTCTATAGGGTGTGTGTGTGTGTGTGCATGTCTATGTAGACATAGTTGGGATTCAGGGAGTTACAGAAAAATAATTCTATCTAGGGTTTATGTGACGTCATAAACTATGAGACCGTTAGGTCGAGTATAAACTGTCACAGAAACCCGAGATGGAATTGTTTTCCTGTAATTCACTGAAGCACATCTATTATGTTTTATAATACAAGGATATTAGGAGCTGTAGTAAAACGGACAATAAACAGGTTTTAAGGTTCAAATTGCAAGTGAATAACAATTTAAAATGTCAATATTAGAGAATCTTAAATATAATTAGTTTGATAGTTCAGGAATGGTGAATTACACTGGCTAGATAATGATCTGCAAAAAAAAAAATTATTTTCTCGGAAAATGTGTTTTTTTTTTTTTTTTCCTAGTCGCTGTTAGTCGAAGAGTATTTGTCTTGCTTGGTTGGTGCTCCCTTTGGTGAAGGACGATTTTAAATTTTCAGAGGCAGATTTAAGTGCCTAAAAAAACACGAATTGTGGAGGGTGTTGAGTGATTTAAAACAAGACATTTTGTTTGAAAGTGGTCAGCGTGCACAGAAGTCAAAGTATAATCTTGTAGACGAATATGCCATTTTGACATCACTACTGTGGTATTAAGCCTTTTTTTCGAATTGCTCAGAATGCAAATACAGCCTTCATCCATGTTTTTAAATTTTTATATATACTGATGCACAATGAAAATGCAAAAGCCTGAGTTTTACATCAATAGCTAATTGGGCACATACATAATGTTGAGCTGATAGGTTTGTTGATTGTTTGTAGTATTGTTCCTTGGGATAACAAAACGCTTGGCTCAAGTCGTGATTTCATAAAAACGCTAGGTGCTCGGTCTTTGGTATTTGAGTTGATTTAAAATTGCCGCAATGAGTTGATTTTAAGAATCTGTATAAATAGCCATTCAAAAAGACATGATTTTAATTAATGCAAGAACAGCCAAAGATTCGACCATGCTCCGCTTGAGTAATGAAGATCGCCTGGTTACTTTCGGCGTGATAGAAGGCAGCTTGTCTGTGAGAGAAGTTGCCCAGAGAATGAGATATTCTGCTTCAACAATCGGCAGATTTGTCTAGAAACCAGGAAACTGACTCTGTGAGGGACAGGCCACATCCTGGAAGGCAGAGGGTCAAAACACCGGCCCAGGAACATCACATCTGACTGATCGATCAGAGTAATCTTTTTCAGACTGCAGTGGTTACAGCACGAGAAATTGCAGGAAGAAATAACCCGTGCATCAGCAGAATGACTGTAGCTCGCCGTCTGCATGAAAATGATTTGTATGCTCGGAGGCCGTTCAGGGGTAATACGTTGAGAGATGAAATCGCCATCGTCTGTGGGCCAAAGAACATCTGAGGTGGTGGCGAGAGTGATGGAGTGTTTTATTCACCAATAAATGCTGTTTTGCCCTTGACAGACCTGACAGAAGACAACGTGTGTGGAGACATCGTGGTGAGCATTATGCTAACTCTTGCGTTGTTCAAGCACACTGGTGGGACGGTGGAAGTGTGATGGGGAGGAATCTCCTTTTAACACAAGAATGCCTTTTGGTGCAGATTGAGGATAACCTTACTGCTCATAGATACATTGACAAAGTCCTTGAGGTAACAGTTTTTCCGTACCAGCAAGCCAATCCTGAAGTGGGTGATTTTCCAGCAGGACAATGCAAGACCACACAGTGCTAGGATTACAGATGCATGACTTCAAGAAAACCCAATGTTGAGGTCTTGCCGTGGTCGGCTTTTTCTCCTGCCCTAAGTTCAATAGAACATCTGTGGGGCCAAATGGCAATTGCCACCCATAGGAGACAACTGTGACCAGCCAACCCTTGCCAGCTGGCTGTAGCTGGTCGGGAAGAGTGGCGGAACATCCCACCGCAGTCTGATCAGATCTATGTGTCAACACTGCCACGATTGTGTTAATGTTGAGGAGGTCATGCCCACTACTAACTTTGTAATGTTTTTATTGTGCCAGTGTGTCACGTTTCATAGTAAATAAACTTGTTTGATATTTGTGTTTAAAATATTTGATTAAATCTGTTAGAGCTGAGTGTTGTGTTTCTTTTGTGCATCAGTGTGTGTAGATAGATAGATGGATGGAGCGCGGCGTTCCCGCTAAGCTTTTTCGATACTGTAGAACTATTAATATATTGTTGTATTATACAATTCCGAAACAATATTCCAACACAAGTATCTTAACAATTTTACAATTTAGTTTTTATTTAAGCAAGTCATTTATTGTGGCTATGCCGCTGAGTTTGAGTCATCCTCTGATCCTATGCAGCCGTCTCGGTTGCTATCATAGGTATAGACTGCATGCTTATCTGGTGGCCTGCGTAAAACACTGGCATCTGCACTGTCTTCAATTGTAACCATCTTTAGGGCTACTAATTGTTCCATTCTTGGGAATACCAAATTCTGTTTGTTCCCATGTTTTATCAACATATTAATAATTAAATATGGCATTTGAACAGAAAAGTAATGCTGGTATTTAAATTAAAATAAGTATTTAATAAATATTACCACCATATTTTTTTTTCAAACAGACTCTTGTTGCTGTAATAATAAGTAAAGCACCTGAAGACACTTCAAACCTGTCATAATGTTTACAGACGTCACTTGGCTCATTGCTGGTGTGGCGTGCACGGGGGAAGGCAGCAGCAGGGCTGGTAGCTGATGTAATCACACGCAGACATAAGCCCGATACACACTCCTTGCAAATGAGACGGCTCTTTTGTACAGTGGTATCGGCGCTATGCTTCAGTGCGAGAGGTCCCGTGTTCGCGCCCGCCCTCCGCCTGTGTGTGGATTGCCCCGGCCTGTGTGATGCGCCTGCCTGTGGGAACTGAGATCGCTACACTGGCATTAAAATAAGCAGGAAAACCTAAGAATTATATTACAGCGGTTAAGAAAACCAAATGTCCAGCACAGTTGTGATAATCATATTCAGTCTTCCACTAACAGTAGTTCAGTTGTTCAGATGTTTTGAAAATACCTGTTTAGCTTATTGCTGGCATTTACAAAAACAATTTTGAAAAAAAATGAAACAGTTTAATAACAGTCCAGTAAAGATATGTGAGAGTAATCCTGTGTACAGTACAGCAATGTCATGTGAGAGTAATCCTATGTACAGTACAGCAATGTCATGTGAGAGCAATGCTATGTACAGTACAACAATGTCATGTGAGAGCAATGCTATGATAAAATATGAAACGCTGATAAAATTGACTGACTCGTTGCTCTAAAACAGGTTCACTGCTGTGTAATACCCGACTGTAATTTAAATAGCGTCCCTTTTAATGTAAAACGCATAATTAATCCTCTCAACCGTTTCTTTCCTAATTCTGCATTTGCAATATTTAACAAGAGGTGTGTCTCCAGACAGAATGTCTTTCTGAAACAAACTGTGTGTATTGATTGCAGCAACTATATCCTCTACACAAGCAAAGCGATCACTTTCCTGTAAGGACTGTGTAGCTGGAAAAATAGCTTTGAGCTCATTTCTTGGTCGTCAGAAAATATAATTTAATTATAAAACGGCCAGTTTAAAAATCCTAATTGCAGCTTCATTAAAAGGTCACGTGGAAAGAACTAAACTAAACAATAATGAAATACGCGATTAATTTGACTTACTTCGGGAAAGCTCCGCCTTGAGTTAAGTACGTTAGGCCATAGAATGGAGTGCTTTACAGTGTTGCCATCTTGTTTGCTTTCTTATTCTCTGCGTGTTTACGACTGGCATTTTCCTATTTAATGGTATTGACTCGTATATGATCACGCGAATTACAGCAAAACTTTAAGAATACTATCGCACCGTCCTCATTAATCAGATATCTTTTAGCTGTGTCTTTCTGAAACATTGCTTTTTTTCTTCGTTGTGTAGCCGCCATGTTCATTTCAGTTGAAACATGGGGCGAAGTCGCAAAAAAAGAAGACTGGTATTCTTCAATTACAATACACTTAAATGTGTATTTTCGACTAATGTTCCCGTTACATTTTTACCCGTTTGAAAACGCTTGAGGTGGTTTCTGTAATTGTCGTTTTATTGTGATTTTATGTATTTTTATGTATGTTTACTGGCGTATGTATACTTGTAGATAATGCAGGAAGATTGTGCGGTACTGGTTTAAGTATTCCGTTGTACAACGAGCTAAAAACTGTAAAGTTCATGAGCAGCACTCTCATACAGAGGCAGAATCGCCAGACGCCGCTTCACCCACCCTCACCAGATGCACTTGTGCCCTTTGAAAATCGCGGAGATTCTTTCAAATTCACGGCAGTGTCACGGGTAAAGTGTCGTATTTCATGGAATGTGCACGGAACTATTTTATAAAATGTGTATACAGATTATTTATTTGTTTGTTTGTTTGTTTGTTTGTTAAACATCAAATACAGAGATAAATACACTGAAATGATCAAAACCAACGTCAAAATTATTCAAGCACTTTACAATAGCTTGTGAAAAGATGTTGTAGATAAAGTTTATCTGCACAGACAGCTTTCAGTTCCAGTACGTCAGGTGTATGCTCACCATTAGGTCTTGCAAAACAAATACAGTGTGTAACCCATACTGATCTTGGGCATCAGTCGACTCATCAGTGACCACTGACAAGCAACCAGACTGTTTTAATCTCCTGCTTGTGATGCTCGGGAACTTTAGGTAAGCATTCATGTTTCAGCTGGGCTGATGAAGGAATCCCTCCACCATATGCTACACTCTTTCTGAAGAATTTACGTAACTTTTTGTGGTTCAATTTTTCAAGAGATGTTTGTGCAAACAAATAATGTGTTTTGTGCTTCACGGTTTTCAGTGGACTTTTGCAACATGGAAGTCTCCGTTTTATTGTTTCTTTGCAAAGCAGTCGCAGTAGTGCTCTGGATGTCCGCCTCTCTAATACTTGAATCTAAATGCCTGTCAACAGATGGTTCTCGCTAGTGGTCTACAGTAACGTTGCAGGACGTGCAGTAGAGCTTCCCTCCATTGCTGTGTAAACTGCTAGTTACTGCTTTACGTGATCTGCTGCAAACACATTTTTTGCCTTTTTAGAGACATCAGTATTCTTGTTTGCAGTGTGTAGTATTTTAATTGCACAGTCACGTGACAGTCACTGCGAAGCTATATGTGCATGGCGGATAGTACACACAGCAGAGCTGTACAGTTTCGTTAATGTGTTGTGTTTTTTTTTTTTTTTTTTTTTTTGACGCGACTTTCACAGGGCCTTACTCATACTTGATGGAGCCAAACTGGCTGCAAAGGAAGTGTGTGTAGAGAATAAATCAGCAGAGAAATTGCCACTATTGGACTGATTTTTTTTCATATAGGTAAAGCATGTGTGGCATGCTTGGGGGAAGGCAGCAGCAGGGCTGGTAGGTGACCTGATCACACAAAAAGACATAAGCCCGTTATAGGCGCCTTGCAAAAGAGCCGTCTCTGTTGCTTCAGTCCCGGGTTCGCGCCCGCCCTCCCCCTGTGTGTGGATTGCCTCGCCCTGTGTGAGGCGCCTGCCTGCGGGAACCGCGGTTCGCTGCACACGCATAGGATATTTTCCTTTAATGTGTTTCTTTTAAGCTTTTTATTGTATTCACCGAAAGCAGAGAACTTTGTTAAAGTGAAGTCTAAAGCCGCATTGCTTTTCCTTTTCGTTCATGATAAACAAAACGACAAAATCAGGCCCCTTCTTAACCAGATTTCCTTTTATTTGTAATGAGCCTGTGGTTATATTTGTTTGTTGCCGACAGTTTATTTAAAACAAAACCCAACACTAAAAAAGTTGTATAGTATCCTGTGGACAGTTTCACCTGCTGAAGATAAAAGCCTATTCCTGAGCTTAGTAAATCCATCAAATGTCATACCAAAATTCTGACAGCATTGTGCAGTGATCTTGTGAACCAATTCTTTATTTAAAAAAAAAGATTCAGACTGCGTAGCAAACCTTTAAGATGCACCAGCATGTGATAAACAAAGCCCTGTGGAGACAGTGAACCCATAGACCTCAATTCCCAGTACTGAACTTAGGAGAACCTTTGAGATTACTGATTACTGCAGGCCTGCATGGTTAACTCATAAAGCTCTACATATTACAATATAGCTTATTCTGCATAACATCTATTAGGTGATGGTGCACTGTATAGCTCACTGATTTTGGAGATCTGTCTATATTTTTTCTTTAATTTTTAAGAATCTAGTGAACACTGAATACGGTCCTGATGATTTACACAGTACTTGCACCTAGTTGGCAGAGATATAAGAGGTTTATGTCAGGGAATCTCTCTTCCAGTTTTATACTGCCTATAGACATACTGTCTATAGTTACTCAACATGTACTTTTTCACAGTACTGTTTTATTGAATTAAAAGTGTGTTGGACATTTCATTCTAAATCCATTCTGGGAAACTTTACTTTCCCTTGTATATACTATTGTGTTAATATAACTGCTTATAAGTAATATAACTCCCTATAATGGGATTGTTGTGCCTATGTTTATAGGTACCCAGATTTGTTGCACAGGATACATTCTCAGCTCTTGCTAACAATTTTACCTTTTTGACTGTTGAAACATCTTTGCGGTTAGGAAAACATGGGAAGCTCATTATCCAAAACAATTTAGTATTCCGATGCATTTTCCAGCAATGTAACAAAAATGTAAGAAATTATATATATATTACAACATAGAGAAATTTTACATTAGCTTATATACTTACACTTTTTTATTTCTTGTATCATATCACATACAGTGTCATCAAGTGGGGTGGAAATGAATCCATTAGTTTGTAGGATTGTTCGTGGTTTCTGAACGTGTAGAAGCAGTCTTTTTTACTTGCAGGCGCATGTGTAGATACACAACCTCCCGTGTCTCTTGCTTCACAGACAGATGGCAGACTCATGGTGGAATGGGGCCGTGGTGACTCACCTGCTGGTGGCCCTGTTTGGAATGGGTTCCTGGGTCTCTGTGAACTCGCTGTGGTTGGAACTCCCAGTCGTGGTCAATGTGCTGCCAGAAGGTTAGTATGTTGTGTTTTTTTGAGCAGGGTTCGGATTCGGCCGCATACTTAAGATTCAATGAACCAAATCTGAATCCTATATCCGCCCCGACACACGTCCATTTTAATACATCTGTCCAATGTGTGCAGTGCTTTAAATAAAAGACACGAATCCGGTATTGAACATAAATGTTGTATTTAATATTTAATAACAAGAACATGTTTGAACTCTGTCACTGCTCTCTACTCCCTAAATTACTGGTGGTGCACGCACTAAACACGTCACGCAGACAAACATACCCCCGTGTGCAACAGCACGTTCACGTTCTCATGGAGTAAAGTTATGCAGTAAACCTGTAATATATAGTAACAGCAAACTGTTGTAGACTTTTGTGCTTTGCTGCTTTGTCTGTCAAACGTGTTCTAGAGATCATTCTGAGATTTTTTTTTTTGCACAGAAATATATATATATTTTATAACGTGCATCAACTTATGAAATTAACTAAATAAATAAAAGAAAAGCAATATGAAAGTGTATGTTAATAAATTAAAACAATTAAAGTAACAGACAAACTAACGTTTAATGAAGTAACTGCCATACTAAATTAACACAGCACCCCTACAGACGTTAAATGCAGCAACAGTATACAAGACATCCACATTATTTAACATAGTGAAGCAACTCACCAGAACGGGAAACACCTAATTGCTCGGTGACTTGTATCTGGTTCAGGTTTTTTTCAAGAGCTCGAACAATTTCCATCTTTGTGGAGCAAGAGAAACAGTGGCGTATTTTACCGTTTGTTTACATGCCATTCTGTAGCGATGAGGTGCGCTTGTGGAAAGGAGAATACAAATGAGTCAATGATATGACAGCAATTCTGGAAAGATTTAATAAACCAATCAGTCTACCTCAAGACACGCGATGACAAGTCACCTTTGAAAAGACTCAATAAACCATTTTAATTTCACTTTGCTGATGATGCTGGTGATAAATGAAATTAAGGTGTACAAAACTATAAGAAAGTTGTTTTCTGAGCAATTTAATGACCTACCTGTTTATGTTTCAGGTTGGAACCTACCTGCCTACCTCTCGATACTGGTCGCTCTTGGCAATGTGGGTCCAGTTGCGGTGACTCTGGTGCATCACTTTGCCCCGGGAAGGCTGAACGAGCGCCTGGTCATCCACGTCGCCCAGGCGTTGGCGGTGGTAGCGTCTGTTTTCCTTGCCATTTTCTGGTCGCAGACGCTGATGGTAGCTGGTGCTCTCCACTCTGTGGCATACCTGCTGCTCGCTTTTATCTTGGCATTGGTGTGCTGCACCTCCAATGTTACCTTCCTGCCGTTCATGTTCCGCTACCCTCCAGAGTATATCCGCACCTTCTTCGTGGGCCAGGGCCTCAGTGCACTCTTCCCTTGCATGATGGCTCTGGCCCAGGGTGTGGGGAAGCTGGAGTGCCGGAACAGTACGTTGGGAAACGGCACCTTGGAGCCGCACTATCTGAAGGAGAACTTCCCTGCTGAGAACTTTTTCTGGTTCCTCTTTGTCATGCTGGGGGTTTCGAGCCTCTCGTTCCTGGCCTTGACACAGCGAAGTGCGGAACGGTCTGAACAAAAGAGAAAAGCTGGATGTTCTGCCACCTCCTCTTCCTCCTCCTCCAAGGATTCTGTGGAATCGGAGGAATCGCATCCACTCCAGAACAGCAGCCTGCCAGTATCGGGAGATCAGGTGGAGATTGCCAAAGAGCCCCCCTGCGCCCCCTTCTGGACGCTGCGTAACATCTACCTTCTGGTGCTTCTGGGGGTGTCCAACTCCTTGACTAATGGAGTTCTTCCCTCGGTGCAGAGCTTCTCCTGTTTGCCGTATGGGAGCATGACCTTCCACCTTTCTGCTGTCCTGGGTAACATTGCCAACCCCGTAGCCTGCTTCATGGCCATGTTTGTTCTCTGCAGGTAAGAGGAGCAGCTTGGTTATTTTAGGTTCAAATGATTTTGCCTGGGGGACTTGAGTCCCAAGGAAGCTGCACTGTGACTGATCAAGCATTTGAACTATTAAAAGAACCCCACACCAGTGTTAGCAGTGTAGCATAATCGTTTTTGTATTATTGTATATAAAGACAACATGTTCTAAACCACGTTGAAAAATGGCAAATGTGTGTGATTATTTATTTATTTATTTATTTATTTATTTATTTGGATTAGTCATGAAATCCAAGACTTTTTTATAATGAAAATGATGTGAATTAGGATGGACTAATCACAGCTAGTCTAGATTTAATTTCTTACATGGAGGACATACTCTTACAATAGCTGTTGTTACTAATATTCCATGGCAGTGTGCAATTCAGCTGTATATAGTGTTTTATCCACTAGGGGGGAGTGATTGCTCAAGCAAAACTTTCAGCATCCCTGTGGTCAAGACTGAGCTGTGCATTGTATTGGTGTCTATTGAACTGTTACAGCAGTCACTTTGTTATGCATATTTGTTTAAAGCCTTTTACCTTTTTTCCCCCCTTCTTGAGAAGATATTTCTACAGTGAAAGTGACAGTTCAAAACTGCATCTACCTTTTTTACTTTTGTTTATTTGCAAAATTAGTTTTTTTTTTTTTTTTTTTTTTTTTTTAATGACATCTTTCTGGTTCTCTGTTTTCTCATATTCTAAAGTATTATTTAACCAAATATCTGAAGTATGCAGAACGCATAGTTCCCGTTCAATTCGAATGACAACCATTACTGCTCGTCAGTCTCTGAGCAAATATACAAAAGCTGCCCTATCAGGGCCCTGCTGTGAGGGGGAAGTCCTGCCCACCTTCTGCTGAAGAGGGACGTCCTCACAGTAGCACATCGCCATTTTCTCTCTCATCTCTCTGAGACAGGTCGTACATTGCTTTTGCTTTTACGTACCGAATTTGGCTAACTTGTTGGATTTATGCACAAATTAAAGATTAATTCACGGTAAATCGCGCTTCAAGTGCGTCTAAAAGAGTGCCCTTGCTTTATTCTCGCATCAGTTTTATGACTAGAGCTGGTTTCGACCCCTCTGAAGAGATTAGCGAGCGGCCATTGCTCTTTTCACTACGCGAGGCCTTGTGTAGTGTGTTACACCGTGTGAGAGCTGTTGTGGTGCTGTAAGGAGATCCCGCGGGCTCGTGGCGTTGTCCTCAATCCTCGGACTTTCCTAGCGTGGCTGCGCTTGGCCCGGCGACCACGCTGATTGAATTGGCTCACTCGGTGCCGACTGTCTCGGCACTGACAGCGCTTTTCTCATTGAGCACAGCAGTTTAAAAAAATAAAAAACAACAACAACTGCAAACATGTCAGTGCAGTCGACTGGGTCTTCAGCTGGCTTCCACCAGTGTGACCGGTGCTCAGCTAAGCTGCCCAGGCAGGACAAACATCGATCCTGCGCCAGGTGCCTAGGGCCAGAACATGCAGCCAAGGCACTGGCAGGTGAGCTGGACTGCTCTCCATGTCAGAAGTTCTCGAGGAGAATAAGCGACAGAGAGCAGCCCTATCCCGAGCAGAGTCTGTCTCCTCCAATCGGGGGAGAATGAGATCAGTGGTCCAAGAGCCTCTGCAGGGGTCATCCAGGATACCCCCTGCTACAGTGACCAGGGAGCTCTCACACTCATCTGGGTCACCCTCCCCTACCCCACCACCGGTACAGAGGTGCAGATACCTCTCAAAGGAGGCGAGATGGTCACCGCCGAGGCGGTACCACTCGAGGGGACGCTCACCAGGGGACAGGCGGTCGCCGCGCAGGCACCGCTCCCCTTTCCCAAGGGACAGATGGTTGCCGCTCAGGCACTGCTCCCCTTCTCCATGCAGGCGCAGACGTTCACCGTCACAGTGCAGCTGCAGCCACGATGTTCTGGCAGAACAAGAGGGAAAGGGGATTCACTTCTGCCAGCAGAAAAGGCACCCACAGCATTCCCTCCCTTTGTGCTAGGACTTCCTGGAAGTGGTGAGCTCCTCCAGAACAGCAGAGTCTTTGCTTCTTACTGCAGGAGCCCAAGAAGCGGGTCTAGGCGTATTCTCCACTATCGGGGACATGGTCACGGTTTTGGTGCAAGGTTCCACCTTCACCAAGGGGGATAAGGACCCAACCTGTCTGTCCAAGCTTTGCAGAACGATAGATGTGATGCTCAAAAAAGCTTACGCATCGGCTGTCGGCTATGGCCATGGCCATGGCCATACCGGTGCTCTACCAGAATCAGTTGGAAGAGAGGCTGCAGGTGAGGGATACACAGACAGACAGCGGTGGCTAAGACGATGACTGACCTAATAGGGGAGTTAGGTCAGGCATCAGGGAGGTTGCTGGCGGCGCTGGTGGCCTCCCGCCGGCATTTGTGGCTGACACAAGCCAAGGTCGTGGAGACTGAGAAGGTGGCGTTACTGGACACCCCCATTACACCGGGGCAGACTTTTGGGGCAACCATTGATGTGAGCCTTGAGAGGTCCCACAAGGCCACGCAGGTCGCCTCCAAGTTTTCGCGCCTTCCGGCTTACCGTCAGCTCCCAAGGTGGCATGGGGTGAAAGGGTCTGAACATAGCCCTCCACCCCAGAATAGACAAGCAGGCAGAGGCAGGGGCAGGGCCAGCGGCAGGGGATCACCACAGGCCAGGGGTAACCGATTCTCCGACTGGAGACCGAGGCCAGGGCCTAAGAAAGACCCACCCCCTCCCAAGACCAAGGGAGACTGCCCCTGAGGGGCTCCAGCTGCCACCAAACCCCCCCATAACCGGACTGACCAACGGCAATGACCCATAGCAAGGCTGCACCCAGGACTCCTGGGGGCTATCGACTATGAAACACGGATACGCTTTACAATTCCGTATAGGTCTGCCACCCTTCAAGGGTGTGCTCCTTGCCACCGTCGAACCAGCGAGGGTGATACTCCTTCAAGAGGAGATCGCCAATCTTCAAAGGAAGAACGCTGTATGCTTGGTAAGTCCAAGTGATGCCTTCAGCGGCTTTTACTCCAGGTATTTCCTGGTGCCCAAAAGGGATGGCGGTTTCAGACAAGTTATGGATCTCAGGGTCCTCAACTTGTTCCTCAAACAGAGGAAGTTCAACATGTTGACAGCACAGCGTATCCTCCAGTCCGTCCAACCGGGTGACTGGTTCACATCGATCGACCTGCAAGACGCCTATTTTCACGTCCCGATCCGTCCTGCACACAGAAAATATCTGCGCTTCGCTTTTCAAGGCAACGCTTACGAATTCTGCTTGCTGCCATTTGGCCTCTCGCTGGCGCACCCCCGACACGATTGGTTAGTTTTCGCGCAGTCAAAAGCACACACAAAACAGGTCATAGATTATGTGGCGAAGTTATGGCTCTCAATACATCAACAGAAGAGCAACTTCGTACCGCAGTGTTCCTGGGATCAAACTGAACACTGTGAGCATGCTTGCCTTACTGTCGGAAGACAGGATTCGGTCGTTGGAGACAACACTCTCCTTATTCAGAGAGGACGCTCTCCTACAGGTCAAACTATATCAGAGGTTGTTGGGGCTGGTGGCAGCCGTCTTGAGAATCCTTCCACTAGGGCTGCTGAGAATGCGCCCGCTTCAAGCCTGGGTGAATACGCTCAAGGTGCACCCTGTCCGAGATCGGTACCGGCTGGTGCGAGTGTCCAGACAATGTCGGAAGACACTGGAGTGGTGGCTCCATCCCGGCGATCTGCGCCTTGGATCACCTCACAGAAGGGAAGTGATCACTACAGATGCCTCCAGTCTGGGCTGGGGAGCAGTCTGGAACTGGAGAGGAATAAGAGGTCCGTGGAAGGAACATTGGTAGCAAGCACACATAAATAAGAACATAAGAACATAAGAAAGTTTACAAACGAGAGGAGGCCATTTGGCCCATCTTGCTCGTTTGGTTGTTAGTAGCTTATTGATCCCAAAATCTCATCAAGCAGCTTCTTGAAGGATCCCAGGGTGTCAGCTTCAACAACATTACTGGGGAGTTGATTCCAGACCCTCACAATTCTCTGTGTAAAAAAGTGTCTCCTATTTTCTGTTCTGAATGCCCCTTTTTCTAAACTCCATTTGTGACCCCTGGTCCTTGTTTCTTTTTTCAGGCTGAAAAAGTCCCTTGGGTCGACACTGTCAATACCTTTTAGAATTTTGAATGCTTGAATTAGGTCGCCACGTAGTCTTCTTTGTTCAAGACTGAACAGATTCAATTCTTTTAGCCTGTCTGCATATGACATGCCTTTTAAGCCCGGAATAATTCTGGTCGCTCTTCTTTGCACTCTTTCTAGAGCAGCAATATCTTTTTTATAGCGAGGTGACCAGAACTGCACACAATATTCAAGATGAGGTCTTACAAGTGCATTGTACAGTTTTAATGCGCAAGAGCTGCAAGCAGTGAGCCTGGCATTATCACATTTTCACCAGCAATTAGTGCACAAACATGTGCTGGTCTGGACGGACAACACCACAGTGGTAGCCTACATAAACCACCAAGGAGGCCTGCACTCACCGGGCCTTCACCATGCAGCACACAGACTCCTGTCCTAGACGCACACAAACTTGCGTTCCATCAGGGCGGTTTACCTCCCCGGTGTGGACAACAAGGCAGCAGACCTCCTGTCCAGAGGAGCTCCAGACAGCTCGGAATGGAGGCTGCATCCTCAAGTGGTGAAACAGATTTGGGAGAGGTTTCGATCGGCACAAGTCAACCTCTTTGCCACAGCCGAGTCCACTCATTGCCCCCTATGGTTCTCCATGGAGAAAGACGGGGCCCCCATGGGAGTAGACGCGCTAGCTCACCCCTGGCCACAGGGGCTCTTGTATGTGTTCCCTCCGCTACCATTAATACCCCTGACACTAGAGAGGATCAGGGTGGAGAGAGCAAAGATTCTGCTGGTTGCACCCAGATGGCCAAGACGCCCCTAGTTTGCTCTCCTTTCCGACATGGTGTCGGATCAGCCGTGGCAGCTCCCGCTGCTCAAGGACCTCCTGAGCCAAGCGGAGGGGCTATTATGGCACCTAAACCCAGCCCAGCTCCAACTCTGGGTCAGGCCGTTGAACGGAGCCGTCTATTCAGACAAGGTTTGGCAGATGCAGCAGTAGAAACACTACAGTCTGCTAGGGCGCCGAGCACTAGAGCCCAGTACTCATATAAATGGAAAGTTTTCCAAGACTGGTGTCTTGCCGAAGGTTACGATCCGGTGACTTGCCCGATTTGAGACAATATTAACCTTCTACAACACCTGTTTGACGCAGGGAAATCAACGTCCACTTTGAAGGTATACCTGGCAGCAATATCGGTGTGCCATGACAAAATTGACTCGTTGTCACCTGGGGCACGTTTCCTGGCAGTGCAGTTTCTTAAAGGGGCTCGGAGGCTTCGTCCTCCCATGAAAAGTATGGTCCCCAAGTGGGATCTAGAACTGGTACTGCGGGCCCTTATGGGTCCCCCATTTGAGCCCATGGCGTCAGCAGAACTGCGCCCTGTTTCATTGAAAGTGGCATTTTTAATAGCCATTACGTCTGCCAGACGAGTAAGTGAGCTTCATGCATTGTCCATCGATGACACATATATGGCTTTCACTGGAAGTGACTTGCGGGTAACATTAAGAACAAATCCATCTTTTTTGCCAAAGGTGGTATCCTCATTCCATATTAACCAATCAATGGTTTTGGAAACTTTCAGATCTCCCCCTCACGACTCAGAGAAGGACCGTAGACAATACATGCTATGCCCAGCTCGGGCTCTGCGCTGTTATTTGGATAGGAAGGAGTCCTGGAGACAGTCCAACCAGCTGTTTGTCTGCTACGGTTCCCGCTCTAGAGGTCAGGCCCTATCGAAGCGCACTGGGTGACAGATGTGTGCGTTTTTACCGCCTTGATGTGACAAACTGAACGAGACCCTCTCTGGGCTCTAGAGTTTTGCAGGCGGCATGCCCTTAGGTGTCATGTGGGCTCTGTTGCTATCACCGTGGGGCTGTACTGTTGGTAATCTGGAGCCATGACAGCTTTGGTACAGCTTTCCCATTCGGTAATGGTTGTCATTCGAATTTAAAGGGAACGTTAGGTTATTACCATAACCCTGGTTCCCTGAGAAGAGAATGACAACCATTACCCTTTGAGGTCATGTCCCCAGCTGACCTCTATTTTCGAAAGAAAATGGCGATGTGCTACTGTGAGGATGTCCCTCTTCAGCAGGGCCCCTCACAGCAGGGCCCTGATAGGGCAGCTTTTGTTTATTTGCTCAGAGAATGACGGTCAGAGAGGCTCTTCCCATTCGGTAATAGTTGTCATTCTCTTTTCAGGGAACCAGGGTTATGGTAATAACCTTACGATCTCAAACGTTTTAACACTTTTTGTGCCTGACACATCAAAGCAGATATTCATATAGCTGCACTTTCCATTTATTGTACATGTACTGTATCTGCAAATATACAGTAGTGTTCAAAAAAGGAAAGAGCAAGATTAGGGGTGGGGATTGTATTGCCCATTTTTCCTCACAAATAGATAATTGTATCCTCTTTAAAAAATATACAGTAGCATGTCCACCAGGTGGCGCACATTGTTCATTGTTTTATGGTACCCTAAATGACTGTCCTTTTAGGTTGGTCTATCTGTTGGTCCTCAGCTGCTTATGTCATGCATATAGTCTCATTAACCACCTCTTCTGGCAACAGTTTTAAGTACTGTTGACAGCCAGGCTGGAGGAGTCTAAGAGCCACATGATTTTCTAGAGAGTTGTGTTCTCACAGTTTTAAACCTTGTTTCCACTGCCTTTCCCCAAGTATAGCTGAGCTGGCCGGTGTGGACCTCGGACAGCACTGCTTTGTATCTTACCCAACGCAGCCAAACGCTGCTGCGCGGAAGCACGTCTTTAAAAGGCATGTGCTAAAGAGACAACAGTTTTGAATAATGTCGGTTGTAAGCGAAGGCTGTGGGATGCAGAAGAAATTCCAGCTTCCCCTCAAACCACATTGAAGAGCAGCTGTCGGGCACAGTTAGAAATGGAAGTGTAAGAAATCACTGGAGTTCTGCAGCAGCAGAGGTCAATTGCACTTTTTTCAGTGTCAATAAAATAAGAAAATGTAAAAATGAATTCAAGATTAAAGATAATTTCACAATATGACCTTTTACTGCCAACGCAGACAGCAGTCTTTAATTACATCTCGGCAGCACAGCCAGTGCAGCTATACCTGGGAAAGGGCAGTGGAAGCAAGGCATCGCTTGTTATAGTTGGTAGAAATCCTCTACTCAGAATGATGAGATTCTCATAAAAACCAAACTTTGCTGTCCTCTCAGTCCATCTATGTTATGTGCACCTAGATCCGTAAATTACTCTGCATCTTTTGCTGACCTTTGTTTTGTTTTTTCAGGTCTAGTGCAGGCCTAGGTGCCATGGCAGTCTTCGGAGGGGTTTTTGCTACCTACCTTTTGGCCCTTGCTGCCCTCAGCCCCTGTCCTCCACTGCTGGGAAGCACTGTAGGAGTGGCCTTGGTGGTAAGTACTGTGCTGTGGTGGCTCAGTGCTGATGTTAAAGGTAGAATAAGTAGGCTGTGCACATTTGAAATCATTCTTGCCCATGTATCATTTATGTAATTTGTTTTTAAATTTTTACATTGCTTCAGATTATTACACCCTTGAATTATTATTACAGTGCACTCCATTTATAAGAATTACTGATATAGGAATCAACCGCACATAGTGATCTAAACCACTGGGGCAAAATCATTCCTGTACTAACCAATGTAAAGTAATCCACTTGTAAGAATCAAGCAATCCGCTTATAAGAATAATTTCGGGGCAAATTGACTGCATGTATTACAGTACTTCAAGATCAAGTGCAATGACGTGTACAGCCAACAAAGCTGTTTTTGAATTTGAGTTTGATCGCATTTAATGTGATTAGGCATGTGCGCAGTGTGTGCAATATAATCCCTGGTCCGCAGCAACTCCCTGTAGAAAAAATGTCGTGCAGTTTGTGTGTCGACATGGCAGAAAAAAGCAAGACGCATGACTGCATTGTACAGGTATTTTTTGTGTTGTCTGATGTGAAAATGTGTTTTAGTAAAGTGAATACACGTTCATTGAATACATACTGAGTACAGCACTGTTATTGTGTGATATGCATGTAGAGGAAGGGGGATTGATTGCGTAGCGGCGCTGTGAGATAGGGGTGGGGGGGAATTGCAGAGCTTTGCTTCTCTGCTTAGTGAAAACCGTGAGATTTGCATTGCAACTAAAAAAAAGTAAGCCACAGATGCTTAAATGCAGTGGTAGTTTTGACAGTAAAATACTGTACTGTAATGTCGTTTTAATTCAAAAGCCATTAGATATAACACTGCAGGGCAGTTAAACTAGGCACCCTCACGAGACGATCGCTTCTCCAGTATACTGTAGTAAAATAGGATTCTGCAGCCTTGAGTAAACATATCTGTGATCATATAACAAGCTGCTAACCCACAATGACTTGTTTTGTATTGTCCTCAATGACTGAGCACCACTGACATCTGTATACTGTATTTAAACTGCCCATGTGCGGAGGCGCTTTTGCTAATTGTAATCATATCGGTCCGCTTTTAAGAATCAACCGCTTCTAAGAATCAAATCATCCGGGGCGGATGTTATTCTTATAAACAGAGTGCACTGTTATTATTATTATTATTTGTTTAAGTTTGAGCTCAGCGTGTTTCATAGCAACATGTTTTCTACTGGAGACCAGTGAAACATACTTCTATGAAGTTCCTCACAAGGGCTTTTTGCATCATTCACGCGTACTTTAAAGCATCTTTGAGTGCGACCACTACCGGACTAACTAATGCACCTCCTGGGGTAGTTCTGAGTCCATTTTTATTACTCCCAGAGTATAATTTACCTTGCATCAGCGTGTGTAAACAAACTAAAGCCACAAAAAAAATTTTATTATGCAAAAGTAAGTCCTTTACATGTGCACAGATCAAAGAACTACTTTGTTTCTAGTGTGAACAAAACAGCAACGCTGCATTATCCCAGATCTGACTGCCAGATTCAACTCCTGTTTTTTTTTTTTTTTGCTCAAGTGAGAAAAGAGTATGTATCAGGCCAAAGGTAAGAGATTGAGACAAATAGGAGTATTAGTCTCCTCTTCTACACCGGTGCAAGCTTTCCTTCTGACAATTGCTCTGAGAAACACTAGCTTGAGTGCACTGCTGCTCTGTCTGCACCGCAGCGAGCCTGGTCTTTTGTTCATTACACATGGGTGTAGAATGTGAGACTAATAGTCCATTCAGTCTCACTCATGTACCTTTAGTCTCCCTTGTAGGGAAATTGCAAGTAACAGAAATGTCATAATCCCATATTAAAAATGTTTTAATAGTCTTTAATCAGTTTTTGTTTTTTTAGCACTTATGTTGAAAGGTTTCAACGTTACTTGCCTCAAAATACTGCAATATCTTGTTATTGACATCTGCAGTGGTTACTACAAATATGTCCTGACCTATTTAAAGATGGCTATTTTTGGCTATGAAGACAATAAAAAGAGGTGGTGAGCCTAAAAACACAAGTAAATTGTAAACATAATTCAGAATCAGACTACAGAGACTGTTGAAAGATACAAGGACACAGTCTTCTTGCTCTCTCCCACCCCAGGTAATCTCCTGGATCGTGTTCACTGGTCTCTTCTCCTACCTGAAGGTTGTGGTCGGGTCTCTGCTCCATGAGGCTGGACACGCTGCCCTCTTGTGGTGTGGGGTGGTAATCCAAGCTGGCTCACTGATAGGAGCTCTTATCATGTTCCCATTGGTCAGCGTCTACCACACATTCCAAAGGGCCCAGGACTGTGTGGACAACTGCAGCCTGTGAACAGGGGAGGCGCAGCGCAGAGACCTGCAGAGCTTCAACTGAGTGCCTCCAGCTTCTACAGAACTGTGTCTGCGTCAAGAGAATTGTGGACTTCTGATGTGTGGGAATACACAGTCGGGTTTGATAAACCTCTTCATCTCATCATACTTGTACGATGTTTATTGTGTATCAAGACGTGATTGTTTCTACAAACAAGACTGTATATTGTATGAGATTGTATTGTCAGGTTGTCCTTGTAAATGAGAATCTGTAAATTTGTTCTCAATTTGACTCATCCGAATAAATAAAGGTTTTGGTTTTTATATATTATAATATATATATATATAGAATATATATATATTATATATATATATATATATATGATATATATATAAGATGCGCCAGATCTATTCATTATTCAAGATCCACAGACGCGTCTGATCCCATATCGCAGCCTTCTATAGTATTTAATGAAATTCTCATGTATGAAACGAATCCCTCTTAGATTTAAATGAGGCGATCCTAATTATGTACTGTCTTCTGTTACTTTCCTAAGTCCCAATGATTTATTTTGTCTTCTATAAATCTGCTATAACTAAAAAGAGGCTCTAAATGAAAACCATGTTGTTGTTTTTTCCTATATCCTCATAACAGCAAAGTGTTTTTTGTAAAGGCATGTGTAGATATAGGTGCATTTATTGTTGCTGCTAGTAACATTATTCTATCTTAAAAGCGATAGAACAACAAATGAGAATTGTGTTGCAAACTTATTAATCAGCCTGATCCATTACATTTTGTACAGTACACTGTCTTTCAAAATAATAGAAAGGCCTTGTTACCTCTGAAGACCACCATCTGTCTGCCCTTCAGTTATACAGCAGACTGGCAATATGCATATAGCCTTCATCAGTGTATCAGAGCAGATTTAGGGTAAATTAGTGTTTTTGAATATATATACTGATGCACAAAAGAAACACAACACTCCGGTCTAATGGATTTAATCAAATATTTTAAACACAGATATTAAACAATCACAGAAAATGTGAACATACATACAGATCAAAGAATCGTGATAGGATTATAATAGGAAACATGACACGCTATCAAAATAAAAACAAAGTTAATGAGATGGGATGGTGAATACAAGTGGAATTGCACATACCTGTTCATCTCATGTATGCAGTATTCTGTCTACACGTTAAAGAATTAAAATACAGTGCAGAAAGCACAAATCCCAAAGTGAAGCTGAACATTTATTCAAAATCAATCTGACATGAAGCGTTTCAAAGTGAACCAAATCTTAGTCCAACGTGCAAAAATCCCAAAATGAGCTTTTATTACAAATCAACCTGACATGAAAAGTTCATCAGATCCTCAAGTTTATTTTTTGTTGTTGTTTTTCTTTAATCAGTTTTGCTTTGCCGCATCATTGCTGAACAAGCCAAAAAAGCCTTTTAAAAACCCTGTATTCACGACAGAGGTATGCCTGCTTTACTGCTTTTTCAAGCCATCAGTATAGTTTGAGGACAGTGTGTGTGTTTATATGATTTTAAAATTTTATTTTTATTTGGGGTCCAGGGTCCATATATATATATATATATATATATATATATATATATATATATATATATATATATATATATATATATATATATATATATATATATATGAGTGCCTATAGAAAGTTTACACCCCCTTGAACTTTTTTCACATTTTGTTGTGTGAGTGCCTCAGGGTTGCATGCATTTAAATTAGTTTTTTTTTTTTCCACTTATCTACACACCATACTCCACACTGTTAAGGGGAAAAAAGCTTTTATTGAGAAAAAAAAATTATATATTAAAAATACAAAACTGAAAGATCGTAATTGGATAAGTCTCCATCCCCCTGAGTTATCACTTGGTGGAAGCACCTTTGGCAGCAATTACAGCTGTGAGTCTGTTGGGATAGGTCTCTACCAACTTTACACACCTAGATTTGTCAATATTTGACCGTTCATCTTTACAAAACTGTTCAAGCGCTGTCAAGTTCCTTGGGGAGCGTTGATGGACAGCAATCTTCAAGTCATGCCACAAATTTTCTATTGGATTTAGGTCGGGGCTCTGACGGGGCCACTCAAGAACATTTATCTTTTTATTCCTTATTATTCCAGTGTAGCTTTGATTGTGTGCTTTGGGTCATTGCCATGCTGAAAGGTGAACGTTGTCCCAGTTTCAGCTTTCTTGCAGAGGGCAGCAGATTTTCCTCAAGGACTTCTCTGTACTTTGCTCCATTCACTTTCCCTTCTATCCTGACAAGTGCCCCAGTCCCTGCCGATGAGAAACATCCTCATAACATGATGCTGCCGCCACCATGCTTCACAGTAGGGATGGTGTTCTTTGGGTGGTGCACTATGTTGAGTTTGCGCCAAACATAACGCTTTGCATTTAGGCCAGAAAGTTCCATTTTAGTTTCATAAGACCACAAAACTTTGCCACATGGCTACAAATTCTCCTGAGTGTTTTTTGCATACTTCAAACCGGATTCAAAGTGGGCTTTCTTGAGTAATGGCTTCCTTCTTGCCACCCTACTATATAGGCCAGATTTGTGGAGTACTTGGGATATTGTTGTCACATGCTCACTTTGACCAGTCTTGGCCATAAAAGCCTGTAGCTCTTGCAAAGTTCCCATTGGCCTCTTGATAGCTTCTCTGATCAGTCTCCTTCTTGCTCGGTCATCCAGTTTGGAGGGACGGCCTGATCTAGGCAGGGTCTTGGTGGTGCCATACACCTTCCACTTCTTAATCGTCTTGACCGTGCTCCAAGGTATATTCAATGCCTTTGATATTTTTTATGCCCATCCCCTGATCTGTGCCTTTCAACAACTTTGTCCCGAAGTTCTTTTGAAAGCGCCTTGGTGCTTATGGTTGAGTCTTTGCTTTGAAATGCACTACCCAGCAGAGGGAACCTACAGGAACTGCTGAATTTATCCTGAAGTCATGTGAATCACTACAATTTAACACAGGTGGAGGCCACTTAACTTGGTGTGTGATTTTGAAGGAGATTGGTTATACCTGAGCTAATTTAGGATTGCTGTTACTAGGGGTGTGGACAATTATCCAACCAAGCTATTTCAGTTTTTATTTTTAATTAATTTTCTACAAATTTGTAGAATATTTTTTTCACTTGGAAGTTGTGGGGGAGGAAGTGTCGATAAATAAAAATATATATATGTATATATCAATACATTTTAATTCCAGGCTATAAAGCAACAAAAAGTGAAAAATCTGAAAGGGGGTGTAGACTTTCTATAGGCACTGATATATATATATATATATATATATATATATCTTTCCCATACTGTACTACATATTTTTTAATTGTGTGTGTTGGTATAGTGCAGTAATTTCTGTTAGCTGTACTGAAATGTACACTGCAGATTTCTTTGATTTGAATTGATTGAATAAAATAAAAAGTCTTTTTAGTACTTGATTGCTTACTGTGTGATATCTTGCGTAACACTGAATGCATTTTTGTGTCCAGAAATGTTTTGTACCGAAGGAATAAATTTCAGTTGATTTATTTCAGTGCTCCTTTATCATTGTTTCTTTGAGTCTTTCGTTTCTAATGTTTTAGAACATCTATGAAGGTACTGTATAGCAATATTTAGCAGACCCATCCTTCCCTGTAAGTCTGTCTGCCTCTACTGGAACATATGTGTGCTGACAAAATGTTGGACAGATGAACCACACAGTTCAACTGCGTCAAGTTTTTTGTTCTGGAAGAATAAAACACAGCATACAAGAAATTTGAATTACTGCAAAAAATGATCTACCTCAGATTCATTGTCTTTGCATTAATCATTAATTGTTTGAACGTGACAACAGGTGGGTTTTTCATGTATAGTTTTCCAGCCTCTGTTATCATGCTGTGAAAAGTACCTGAGACTGAGGTACAACTACCAGAATTCATTGCCATGTGAGATGAAAAGCCTGCATTGTCCCAAACTGTCTGGGTGTACATGGAGTCAAATGGAGGCATGGCCAACCCTGGTCCTGGGAGTCACAATCCTGCAGGTTTTCTGGGTGTCTTTAAATCATCAACGCCTAAAGACCTGGACATTTTATTTTAGCGTTCACTTATTTAAGAAAATAATTGGTTCAATTAAGTGATTGAGAACTCTGGTAGAACGAAAACCAGAAGACCCTGCGACTCTACAGGCACAGGGTTGGCCACCCCCAGTAAACTCTACTGGAGAGTAAAAGATGGGTGCAATGTTCAGAAGCTGGTCACTTGTTTTTCTTGAGCGATGATTACAATAATTAACTTCACATGGTTCTCACACAAACAATGAAAGTGCTCATCCAGTTGTGTCCATTCAGAGCTTCATGATGTTCCAGCTGTGTCCATTCAGAGCTTCATGATGTTCCAGTTGTGTCCATTCAGAGCTTCTTGATGTTCCAGTTGTGTCCATTCAAAGCTTCATGATGTTCCAGTTGTGTCCATTCAGAGCTTCATGGTGTTCCAGTTGTGTCCATTCAAAGCTTCTTGATGTTCCAGTTGTGTCCATTCAAAGCTTCATGATGTTCCAGTTGTGTCCATTCAGAGCTTCATGATGTTCCAGTTGTGTCCATTCAGAGCTTCATGATGTTCCAGTTGTGTCCATTCAGAGCTTCATGATGTTCCAGTTGTGTCCATTCAGAGCTTCATGATGTTCCACTTGTGTCCATTCAGAGCTTCATGATGTTCCAGTTGTGTCCATTCAGAGCTTCATGATGTTCCAGTTGTGTCCATTCAGAGCTTCTTGATGTTCCAGTTGTGTCCATTCAGAGCTTCATGATGTTCCAATTGTGATTGAACATGTTTGCTGCTCATGCTATCCATGTGCTTTAACTTTTACTTCACTTCCTCTCCCAGGAAGTGAAGTAAAGGGCCTGGTGTATTTTATATCCAGCTCCATTCAAAACATTGCCAAGCAAGTGGGGATAAAAATAAACCAGTCTGTATATACACTATTAAGAACTAGCCTACTTAAAAAAAAAAAAAAAACTAGATTTCGTAATCATGATTATTTGTTCTTTGGATAAATGTAATCCAGCAGTGACGTTTTCTGAAAAACTGGATCAGAATGATCCAGATAAAAGTAATCTCGATCACAAAATATAGGATTACAATATCCAGACCACTGTTACCCAGATTAAAAGTTTTGAAAAAACGGCCCCTGGATTTGACCACATTCTGGGATCACCGTGGAAATTATCTCAATTGATCTTGGTGCAAGAGCTACTAAATAAATTAGCCTGGCTTCTCTGCTCTCTTATTTTGAGTTCCGCTGCTGCAATGGGAATTCAGCCAGCGCTGGTTACTTAGTAAAGATCCTGCTTCATCTACCGGGGCACTCATGGTGCAGTTACAGAGTGCTATAGGAAGCGGTTCTGTAACTGTAGGGTCATTATGACATCACAAGTAGCAGTAGGCATGGTTACAGATCTACATTCAGCCTTTGTAGTTGGATGATTAATATGGCAGTGTTTATATGCTTGCTGATTTCAATCTGGGAGAAATAAAATGTAGCTTTTTGAGCTGAGCAGTATATGTTTTGGTTTCCATTTTCTGAGTAGTGAGTACAAGGCAAATCGTTTCCTGGGTTATAAAAACCCTCAAGAGACATTACTATGGTAGTGATCTTATCTTCTCAATGCAGACTAGAACTGTCATGGTAAAGCCATATATATGATACAGGTTGAAGGGTTTTAGTATTGGTGTAAATTGTTGCATTTTCCCAACTAACTTCCTACCGCATAAGACTGCTGTCTAAACTGTATACGGTAATGTACTCCAGGTGACTGGCACCATCTGCCCCCCCGCCCCCCTAGTACTGATGTCCAACACCATTTATTTGCAATGATCAATTCTAAATGTAATTTTTATAATGCTGAATTCTGCAGTAGCTTGGGGTTGTGGATCTCATGAATAGGGGATCAAGTCAATTCTTTTCTTCAGGCACATTCTTCATTCACAAAGGCACCCTTTCACAATAGAATCTTGTGATGTTTTGTTAACTGGTCCACAGTATCTTGTGACTTTACAGAGCATTCATTTTATCCTTGACTGTTTCATGGACTCTGATGTGACTTTAACCCACTACCTCTGTGATATAATCTTAACTAGTACCTCATTTGCCCCTTGTGTCTTCTTGACACATTCTTATTCAATTACAGCAAAGTATCATCTTGAATTGAGTAATTAAATATAAGGCTGTTTTTTTTTTTTTTCATTAAAACTTTTATTTCACGACAGTTCATGGTCTAGTAATGGGTATTTCAAAATATTTCACGATTAAACATGTGTGTTAAAGCAGAAACAAATTCTAAATCAGTCATTTGTGTAGGGTTATTTTACAACAAATTTTCCTAAATATTAAAATGCTTACCTGAACAACAGTAAATGCTAGAATATTTGTTTTTTATTTCCACCTTTCAAAGACATTCTATTTTCACTGTCAGGGAATTAATTATTCAACAAATAAAAACATGAATAAATGTGAAAATAATAACAACAGACATGTGAAATGTCCTCCTCTTGTACTGGACAAAGCGATCTTTTTCTGAATTTTTTTCAAATTTTCGATGTAGCTGGTGTCGTTTTTGTTGAAGACATTTTAAAGAAATCTTGTGGCTCTGTACAGCGTGTGTTCTATCATTTACTGGAAGCAAACTGAACCATCTGCCAGGTTCCTAAATACAGTGTAACAGGTAGTGTGTCAATAAGGCAAACATTAGCTGTATTTATTTTTAAGTGATAAAATATGTATATTTACACAATTCTTTCAATAATGGGAAATGGTCACAGGGCACTGCATATTATACAGCAATTTCATGGAAATCGTGAAATGTGAAAAATAAATACAGCCTTAAATGCACAGTATATGCCCACTACACCCATATGTGTTGATTGTTAACAAAATATAAAGTATATATATTTTTTCACCCCCAAATTATCCTAGTTCCATAAAACGGACGTGCCTTGTATTTAATTTCTAGGATACAGAGCGCACCATGAGTTCAATTCTAGTGGGAGTTGATTGCATGTAACTCCTGTGAGAGAACAGGTTCCACCCTGGGGCTAGGCCATGAACATGCCCGCGGTTCGGTAAATGTATATGGCATGCATAATTGAAACCTACCTGCCTCTTGTTATGTGTCACTTAGGCTCCTGGCCTGCTTTAATAAAGCCAAGCGATTGCTGAAGGCTTCTGCCTCCCTGCATCCTTCCATCCACCATTGCAATCCTGGGTCTGTGAAGAAGCTCATCACAATACCTGAGCTACACGCTTTAAACTATTTAAAATACGACTGGAAAATAAGCAACGTGTTATGAACAGTTTGAATGTTATGAAGAGCGTCTCCCTAGGTGCCAACCTGTGAACAACTTTCATAAAGACAGTTTCAGCTAAAAGGAGAGCTCTCCCTAGGGGTCAACCTGTGAACAACCTTCATAAAGACAGTTTCAGCTAAAAGGAGAGCTCTCCCTAGGGGTCAACCTGTGAACAACCTTCATAAAGACAGTTTCAGCTAAAAGGAGAGCTCTCCCTAGGGGTCAATCTGTGAACAACCTTCATAAAGACAGTTTCAGCTAAAAGGAGAGCTCTCCCTAGGGGTCAATCTGTGAACAACCTTCATGAGAACAGTTTCAGCTATAAGGAGAGCTCCCCCTACGGGTCAACCTGTAAACAACCTCCATGAGAACAGTAGCTGAGTTGCTGGGGATTCTGAGAGTCAGCTTTACTATGTGTATGAGTTAAGTATTCTAAAAGTAAAAGGGGTTAACTGCAAGTGTAATTACAACTTGAGCGTGTGTAAATTAGAATGTACAGCTATTGCCAAGCGTCTTCCATCTCTCTACAGAATTAACTCATTTTGCTTCATAAAGTCGAATGAAAGCTGCTGAATAATGTCACGTTAACATATTGAATTACATACCGCTTTGTGCTTTTGAACAATTTGTAGGTTCTTTGTTTACATGATGTTAAATAAAAGATTTGTTATGTTCGTATAGATTTTTTTTTTAATGATAAGAACATAAGAACATAAGAAAGTTTACAAACGAGAGGAGGCCATTCGGCCCATCTTGCTCGTTTGGTTGTTAGTAGCTTATTGATCCCAAAATCTCATCAAGCAGCTTCTTGAAGGATCCCAGGGTGTCAGCTTCAACAACATTACTGGGGAGTTGATTCCAGACCCTCACAATTCTCTGTGTAAAAAAGTGTCTCCTATTTTCTGTTCTGAATGCCCCTTTTTCTAAACTCCATTTGTGACCCCTGGTCCTTGTTTCTTTTTTCAGGCTGAAAAAGTCCCTTGGGTCGACACTGTCAATACCTTTTAGAATTTTGAATGCTTGAATTAGGTCGCCACGTAGTCTTCTTTGTTCAAGACTGAACAGATTCAATTCTTTTAGCCTGTCTGCATATGACATGCCTTTTAAGCCCGGAATAATTCTGGTCACTCTTCTTTGCACTCTTTCTAGAGCAGCAATATCTTTTTTATAGCGAGGTGACCAGAACTGCACACAATATTCAAGATGAGGTCTTACAAGTGCATTGTACAGTTTTAACATTACTTCCCTTGATTTAAATTCAACACTTTTCACAATGTATCCAAGCATCTTGTTAGCCTTTTTTATAGCTTCCCCACATTGCCTAGATGAAGACATTTCTGAGTCAACAAAAACTCCTAGGTCTTTTTCATAGATTCCTTCTCCAATTTCAATATCTCCCATATGATATTTATAATGTACATTTTTATTTCCTGCGTGCAGTACCTTACACTTTTCTCTATTAAATGTCATTTGCCATGTGTCTGCCCAGTTCTGAATCTTGTCTAGATCATTTTGAATGACCTTTGCTGCTGCAACAGTGTTTGCCACTCCTCCTACTTTTGTGTCGTCTGCAAATTTAACAAGTTTGCTTACTATACCAGAATCTAAATCATTAATGTAGATTAGGAATAGCAGAGGACCTAATACTGATCCCTGTGGTACACCGCTGGTTACCACACTCCATTCTGAGGTTTTTCCTCTAATCAGTACTTTCTGTTTTCTACATGTTAACCACTCCCTAATCCATGTACATGTGTTTCCTTGAATCCCAACTGCGTTCAGTTTGAGAATTAATCTTTTGTGCGGGACTTTGTCAAAAGCTTTCTGGAAATCTAAATAAACCATGTCATATGCTTTGTCTCAATCCTACAATTGTGGGTGATGCTAAACAGTGTCCAGTGTGTTAACTATGTAAGGATCTCCATGTCTGATTCAGAACACAGAACCGTTGTTGTGTTTCTGATTTGCGATTTTTATATGTTTTTATATTATGTGTCTTCTTTTATTGTTTTGTTTTCATAGCCTCTTTACGTATTGGAGTGTGAAGAGATTTGAGGTGGTTCACCATGAAATACGCTGTATAAAACTAATCTGCTTGCCATGTTACCTCTTGCTGAATTTTCCCTTGTTCTGCCAATTACCTGATGAGAGTGGACTGGTCAGACAGGCTCTGCAGGGTGCTGTGGGTTGCGCAATCTGCTGCAACAGCAAAACGGTGAAAAGGTCACAATGTGACTGGACCAAAGTGGCAATTTATAAACCCTTATGTCAAAAGAGGACAGTTCAAGACAAAGTATACCTAAGTGAGACAGGTGACTCATTTATGTTTTATTTAATATGAATGCATTTACAGGTCGTGGTCACTGTTAAATATGTGTATTTATTTTGGATAATGAGCAGAAATCAATGATGCATCACTCTGGATATTTCATTACATTGTACAGCCTGATGATTTTGCATTAGTTTCTTTCTATAAAGACACAGCATATAGGTTTCCTATTTGCAGGACCAGCCATGGAAAAAAGATGCTTACATTAATCTGCCACCCACTATCATGACCTTTCTACACATTTCCTAGATGTTCATCTGCTCTAGGTCTTTATATGCTGCACAGTCAATCACATGGCACTTGCATAGCATCCTCACAGTTGCATAGGGGGACAGACATTACAACTGCACAACTCTAGTGGTCATTATTTCAAACCACCTCACAAATTAAACCTTTTGAGAAGCAGTCAAAGTAACTGAAAAGAGCAGAGATAGAGAGAAAGGGGTCATTATTACTACTTCAGCATCTCCTGCAGACAGCAAGGTTTGGATCAGCTCCATGTGCCTAATATAAGGTTGTAGTTTACAGACTTCAATGTGTGGTGTACGTTTTCCTGGCATGTGTGGGCAGATTAGGTCCATGGGACCTAGTTTTGACTTCCACTGCATAATTTGAACAGACAGGACTGTTTTAATTTTAAATTGTTACGCCTCATCAGTTTTTTTGGTGTACTTTTACATGTTTACATTGTGTAGCCTGCTGTCATTGATCCAATACACTCTCTTAACTGTTGCGATTTGTGGTAATTGTTTATATCTAGTGCACTGATAGTGTAAGGACACACACACACACACACACACACACACACACACACACAGTAGTGTGCACATTTATTAGAACACCTGAAGGCTTGTTACTGAGCTCCCTTATATTCTTACAGTATGTGCATGAAAACCTCTCATGTGAACAACCTATAAAAAGTCGCATGCATTTTATCATTTGTGGCTATGTGTTCCCTTTCTCTTGCTGTTACAATAATTGAAATAAGCAAAAGCAATGGGGTGTTCTAATACATGTGCACTACTCTGTGTGTGTGTGTGTGTGTGTGTGCTTGCGTGCTCTCTCTCTCTCTCTCTCTCTCTCTCTCTCTCTCTCTATATATATATATATATATATTTCTGGATACTTTGGATTCAGTTGTAATAACTACTTTGGCCTCAAGGGCTCTTTTTTTTAAATTAAGTACATCGATAGCATAACAAAAAATTCAATAACAAAGATAGAACACATTTTTTAACTATAGTGAGTGTAGTGACAACTGCCCTGAGCCCTGGTCCAGTTCCAAATCATGTTTGCAAGAAAAGCTTAGGTTGGGTATTAACATTAAATTATGCGTAACTTCGTTCTTTTACTCAGCAGGGGTTTAAATGAATAATTAAGGTGATACAAGTCAAAACAGTGCCAGGATTTAAAGCAATATGATTTGTAATGTTTTTATTTTGCATGAAACTAGACAGACAGACAGACAGACAGACAGAAGAGGCTGACATGGCTGTAACAGGCAGTTAGATAACAGTACCCTTGATCTGGGAGGGATGGAGGCATGTGGTAGGTTAGATTGAACACTCCCACTCTGAAGTTAATCTAGAGTGTTTCCGAATTCCCTTACACACAGTGCACAGGACTGCGCTATCTACATAGAGGTGTTCATCTCCAAGACTACAGTTCCATGTGAGTACACAGCGTTCGGGTTCATAAGAGAATCAAAACCGTCAAACAGCAGGCTGTAGTATATTGTAAAGCCATGTACAATGTAATACTACAAAAGACAATTGCAACTGCAGTAGAGTTAGTATTTTGTAACATTACTGTTTCATTACCGAGTCTAAACATTGCTTAGAAGTGCTGAATATTTTTGGAAGAAAATTTATCAAAAAAGAAACTGAAGTAGATTTGGGAGTGCAGCTGAATTGTGCTCTGCAGGGTAATAAGGTAGTTATTGTTGTTAAATTTGGAGAAAGTTTCTTCCCCTCCTCCCCACTTTTTGGGGGACAGAATAGCAAAACTGCAGTCTGATATTGACTTTAATGTTAGGATTAAGGATTGGGTAAAATTGTGATTTAAGGGTAGGATTAGTTGAATGTTCATGGGACATTTGCCAATTGCATTGTAGAGTTGTACGGGAAGTATTGCATCCACTTCTTTATTAGTTCTGGAGCAGAGGGAGGGTGCATTACAATTCACATTTGCTGAAAAAAGCAGCAATTCTGGTTAATCAATTGCTCAACCTTCCAGGTGGCTGGTTACTTATATGAAAAGGAGCCCTGTGTGTCTCTGTCTTTAACCCTCTTTGTGTAAGTGTATATCTTTAACCTGAAAAGGAGCACGAACTGTGGTTTATTTTTTTATGGACCTATACATGATTGATACTATAATAGGGAACGTGCACTGGGGAAGGCAGCAGCAGTGCTGGTAGGTGACGTAATTACACACGAAGACATAAGCCCGCTATATGCGTCTTGCAAAGGAGCCGACTCTTTTGTACAGCAGTATCGGTGCTATGCTTTAGTGTAAGAGGTCCCGGGTTCACACCCGCCCTCTGCCTGTTTTTGGATTGCATCGCCCTCTGTGATGCGCCTGCCTGTGTTAACTGAGATCGCTACAATACCTTCAAATGCATTCTAATCTATTTAAAAACAAATGCTTCTTTTTCCTTCACATAACTTACAATGTCATCAGCAATTCTTTAAATGAATTGCAAAAACTGAAACTCTGTATAAATAAGTATTGTTTAATATTTTGCAGTTGTACCTTCTACTTGCATTCATTTCCATTAGATAATCTGTCTGCTCTGTATATCCTCACCAAAATAGACTATGAGATGTTTTATCTACACAAAGAGAAGAATGAAAATAGCATAAAAGGTACTATTCAGCTAATGATAACTAAGGTGATTGCCAGGAAAACAGTACAAATAATAATAATTAAAAAATCCATAAATACATACAGTATCCCCCACTTTCTTCCCCCAGAACATTGTACTGTTTAGTCTGTTTCAGAGCTCTATTCAAAATGTCAGCTCTAGTGCACTGATAGTGTAAGGATTATTGCCTACATTATACCACAGCAATAATGATCTATGATGTGGTACAGAACAGAAAAGTCAGAGCACTTGTTGTTATGGTTTTGTTTGTTTTTTTTGTTTTTTTCTAGTCACAGTGATTTAAAACTGAATTGCCAAAATGGTTTACTAGATCAATTAAAAACAATATTCAGCAAAAAAAGGCACTTTACAGAACATTAAAAAAGGACCAAAAAGAAAGTACGCAGAAAGAGTACACAGAACTGCAAACGCAAGTCAAAAAGGAAGTTAGAAAGGCCAAGAGAGAAATAGAAATGAACATTGCTAAGGGAGCTAAAACCAATTCCAAAATGTTTTTCCAATATTACAACAGCAAGAGAACATTCAAAGAGGAGATTAAATGTTTAAGAGATACAAATGGCAAAATCGTAGATGAAGACAAAAAAATAGCAAATATATTAAATGATTACTTTTCACAAGTTTTTACAAAGGAAGATACTGACAACATGCCCCACATGTCATCCAGTTCCTATCCAGTTTTAAATAACTTTAGCATAACTGAGGCAGAAGTGTTAAAGGGACTAGGAGCTTTTAAAATAAACAAATCCCTGGGCCAGATGAGATCCTCCCATTAGTACTCAAAGAAATGAAAGAAGTAATTTACAAACCGCTAACCAAGATCATGCAGCAGTCTCTTGACAAAGCGGTGGTACCGACAGACTGGAAAATTGCAAACGTAATACCGATCCACAAAAAGGGAAACAAAACTGAACCAGGTAACTACAGACCAGTAAGCCTGACTTCTATTATATGCAAACTTATGGAAACTATAATAAGATCCAAAACGGAAAATTACCTATATGGTAACAGGGTCCTGGGAGACAGTCAACATGGTTTTAGGAAAGGGAGATCGTGTCTAACTAACTTGCTTGATTTTTTTGAGGATGCAACATCGATAATGGATAATTGCAAAGCATATGACATGGTTTATTTAGATTTCCAGAAAGCTTTTGACAAAGTCCCGCACAAAAGATTAATTCTCAACCTGAACGCAGTTGGGATTCAAAGAAACGCATTTACATGGATTAGGGAGTGGTTAACATGTAGAAAACAGAAAGTACTGGTTAGAGGAAAAACCTCAGAATGGAGTGTGGTAACCAGCGGTGTACCACAGGGATCAGTATTAGGTCCTCTGCTATTCCTAATCTACATTAATGATTTAGATTCTGGTATAGTAAGCAAACTTGTTAAATTTGCAGATGACACAAAAGTAGGAGGAGTGGCAAACACTGTTGCAGCAGCAAAGGTCATTCAAAATGATCTAGACAAGATTCAGAACTGGGCAGACACATGGCAAATTACATTTAATAGAGAAAAGTGTGAGATACTGCACGCAGGAAATAAAAATGTACATTATAAATATCATATGGGAGATACTGAAATTGGAGAAGGAATCTATGAAAAAGACCTAGGAGTGAAAAGTGTTGAATTTAAATTAAGGGAAGTAATGTTAAAACTGTACAATGCACTTGTAAGACCTCATCTTGAATATTGTGTGCAGTTCTGGTCACCTCGCTATAAAAAAGATATTGCTGCTCTAGAAAGAGTGCAAAGAAGAGCAACCAGAATTATTCCGGGTTTAAAAGGCATGTCATATGCAGACAGGCTAAAAGAATTTAATCTGTTCAGTCTTGAACAAAGAAGACTACATGGCGACCTAATTCAAGCATTCAAAATTCTAAAAGTTATTGACAGTGTCGACCCAAGGGACTTTTTCAGCCTGAAAAAAGAAACAAGGACCAGGGGTCACAAATGGAGATTAGACAAAGGGGCATTCAGAACAGAAAATAGGAGGCACTTTTTTACACAGAGAATCATGAGGGTCTGGAATCAACTCCCCAGTAATGTTGTTGAAGCTGACACCCTGGGATCCTTCAAGAAGCTGCTTGATGAGATTTTGGGATCAATAAGCTACTAACAACCAAACGAGCAAGATCGGCCGAATGGCCTCCTCTCCTTTGTAAACTTTCTTATGTTCTTATGTTCTATTTAGAAGACAGATTTCAAACCCCAGTGCTCTAGAGCGGACATTTTGAAACAGACTTAAAATTCAAAGAGTAAAAAGTTGTCAGGATGTTAACAATGAAAAGAAAAATGGCAGGTATGTTATTTAAACAGTTGTAGCAGCACGTGAGGACGGGTAACATTATATTCTAAAATGACAGGTACGTTATTTCACAGAGAATCAGTGAAATGTGTTAGAGAGTGATTTTTTTTTATATCAGGCTTGATGAGTGCTGTTTACTTGAAGGGGAAGAGAGGGTCGGAAAGCAAGTCTCAGTCCTTTGATAGGGAACCTTGTTAGCTGAAGGTTGGCCTATGACCCCCAAGACCTGGAAACCATAAAGGGTTAGGCCCCTACTCACAGGAAAGCCGCAACGGCGGCTTGGATTCAAACCCACTCAACTGAACGGGGCCAAACGTACTTGTGATCAAGTCCTTGAAGGAAGAAAATCATTTAAAGAGATGCCCATATGATTACACAGCAACGGCACTTAAAGGGGGCTTTAAGGAAACAGATGTTAGCATAATTACAAAGTTTGAGAGAGTAGAGGAACTAATGGTCCAGTAGAGATGGAAATGTAGCACAATAGAGCACATCATGCGAAAGGTAAGATGATTGTGGCCGGGGGTCCCACTGGCTAGGGAGCTTGAATAGCAGATTCCTGAGAAGCTAGGAGAAGTGATCAATATCTCCCCAGAGAATGGACCCCCGGCTCCCCGCTAGAAAGTCCCACACCTGTGAGGGGAAAGAAGACTGCGCCCTGCACAACACTGTAGAATAGAAGACAAATGGAACATAGCAAGATTAGTAGGACAACCTAAAAGAAAGCCACCCGCTCAGCAGAGAGGAAAAAACACCTTTGTTTTTTCTTTTGGAGTGAAGAAGTGCTGTAGCAGACCTGCTTTAGTTATGAGAGGACAGATGAGATGAAAACCAGTTCCTAGTGACAATGTTCCTTGAGCAGTCACTAAACAGAGGATCTGAGTGACTGGGTTTCTTGACAGCGATGAGTTTTGCCAGTCAACTGTAAGGGCAAAGGAGAGAGTTAATCTTTGATAATTGAATACAATGTCCAGAATGAAGTTGATCGTTTTTTGATGTCCTCAAAAACAGCAGGAAGTGCTGGTCTTTAATGCAGGAAAAGTCGCTCACTCTGATTCCTAAAGCTGGAATGCTTGAAAAGGATGCGACCCTGAACTCCGCGCATCTTACAAAACTCAAAGAAAGCAGTTAGACAGATTGCTTTCATTACGATGTCGTCTGCTGGATTGAAGCATCCGTTATGGAGGATGGAAATCATCTTAAGGAGGATGTCCATTGTGATCGGCATCCTGATAGGAGAAGCTGATGGGAGGAACTTCTCGATTTTCACGGAGAGTTGTTCTGACTGCAGGCGGTGAAAGGGGGGTGGGCGCTGGGATCCACTGGAGTCGGTAATGGTGTTGAATCCCAGACAGATAGGATCTAATGATAGAGGATGACAGCTGGAGGATGTCCCGGAGGTGGACAACGAATGCCAGGATTCCATTGTGGTTGAACTGCATCGGGATGATTTGGCGCTGGGTGCAGAATTGGGAGTGTGAATTCCATGCTGTTCTGTATGATGGATTGGTTTCAGGAGTATGAAATCCATGCTGTTCTTTATGATGAATTGGTTTCAGGAATATGAAGTCCATGCTGTTCTGTATGATGAGTTGGTTTCAGGAGTATGAATTCCATGCTGTTCTGTATGATGAGTTGGTTTCAGGAGTATGAATTCCATGCTGTTCTGTATGATGAGTTGGTTTCAGGAGTATGAATTCCATGCTGTTCTGTATAATGAGTTGGTTTCAGGAGTATGAATTCCATGCTGTTCTGTATGATGAGTTGGTTTCAGGAGTATGAATTCCATGCTGTTCTGTATAATGAGTTGGTTTCAGGAGTATGAATTCCATGCTGTTCTGTATGTTGAGTTGGTTTCAGGAGTATGAATTCCATGCTGTTCTGTATATTGAGTTGGTTTCAGGAGTATGAATTCCATGCTGTTCTGTATGATGAGTTGGTTTCAGGAGTATGAATTCCATGCTGTTCTGTATAATGAGTTGGTTTCAGGAGTATGAATTCCATGCTGTTCTGTATGATGAGTTGGTTTCAGGAGTATGAATTCCATGCTGTTCTGTATGATGATCGGGAGTATGAATTCCATGCTGTTCTGTATAATGAGTTGGTTTCAGGAGTATGAATTCCATGCTGTTCTGTATGATGAGTTGGTTTCAGGAGTATGAATTCCATGCTGTTCTGTATATTGAGTTGGTTTCAGGAGTATGAATTCCATGCTGTTCTGTATATTGAGTTGGTTTCAGGAGTATGAATTCCATGCTGTTCTGTATGATGAGTTGGTTTCAGGAGTATGAATTCCATGCTGTTCTGTATATTGAGTTGGTTTCAGGAGTATGAATTCCATGCTGTTCTGTATAATGAGTTGGTTTCAGGAGTATGAATTCCATGCTGTTCTGTATGATGAGTTGGTTTCAGGAGTATGAATTCCATGCTGTTCTGTATATTGAGTTGGTTTCAGGAGTATGAATTCCATGCTGTTCTGTATATTGAGTTGGTTTCAGGAGTATGAATTCCATGCTGTTCTGTATGATGAGTTGGTTTCAGGAGTATGAATTCCATGCTGTTCTGTATAATGAGTTGGTTTCAGGAGTATGAATTCCATGCTGTTCTGTATATTGAGTTGGTTTCAGGAGTATGAATTCCATGCTGTTTTGTGTGATGAGTTGGTTCGTCGATGGGTGCAGAATCGGGAGTATGAATTCCATGCTGTTCTGTATGATGAGTTTGTTGCTGGAGCCAGAGCTGCTGTCATGTAGTCCTGAGAAAGGGATGAATTCATTCCATGATGAGGTGATGGAAGGGAGGAGGTTGCAGAGCAAGAGACGATGCTGCTGGCATGATCTGGTGGAATTGCAAATCTGGTGGATCTGCAAATGGAAAAGCATCGACAGCATTATTAGAGGAACCGGGCACATGCCATGTTTGAATAAGAAATTGTTTGACACAGACAGCCATATGAACCTTTGTAGAAATTTCATGATGAATGGTACTGAAAATCGGCCTTTATTGATTGTTTGGACTGACTGAATTGTCGCGATAGTACATAATTTATTTTCTAGACCATGATCTACTCCAGATGAAAGCAGCTTTAAATATTGGGTATAATGCCAATAATGCAGTGGATTTCTGTTCTGATGATAGAAATGCTATTTCAGGGGATCATTTGCTGAAAAAAACCTTGATTGGCCAGGATTACCCCATAGCCTAGATGAGAAGCGTCCGTGAACAGAGCAAGGTCTGCAGCTGCTATGCAATCCTTGTGTAACATAGATAGCCCATTCCAGTGCTGCAGTAGTCCACATTTTTATATTCTTCCTTGCTTCCAATCTGGTGACTGAAGGTGTTGTGATGGAGGTTGGCGACGTCAGCTGTGGGCTGCGAGGCTGTAAAGCTGCGAGGCTGCAAGGCTGTGGGCTGCGAGGCTGCAGACTGTGAGGCTGAGGGCTGCCAGGCTGCGAGGCTGTAGGCTGCGAGGCTGCAGACTGTGAGGCTGAGGGCTGCCAGGCTGTGAGGCTGTGGGATGCGAGGCTGTGTGCTGCGAGGCTGCATGCTGCGAGGCTGCTGGCTGTGGGTTGTGGCCTGCGAGGCTGCGAGACTGTGGGTTCTGAGGCTGTGGGTTGTGAGGCTGCGAGGTTGCAGGCTGTGGGCTGCAAGGCTATGGCCTGCAAGGCTGTGATGCTGTGGGCTACCAGTCCACAGGCTGCGAGGCTGTAGGCTGTGAGGCTGCAAGGCTGCAAGGTTGTGGCCTGTAAGGTTGTGGCCTCTCAGGCTTTGAGGCTGTTGGCTTCGAGGCTGCAAGGCTGCGAGGCTGCGGGTTGTGAGGCTGCGGGCTGTGAGGCTGTGGACTGCTAGACTGCAAGTTTGGGAGAGGGAGTTGCTGCCTGCAGGAGTGCCGGAGATGGAGGTGCTGTCTGCAGGAGTGACGGAGAGAGAGGTGCTGCCGCTGCTGGAATACTCCACACACCTGCCAGCTACACAGAGGAGGGGCAGCTGGGAAGACTACCGAAGCGTTTGGGATGCCCCGCAGGGGTGCTGTGCCTGTGGGAAGTATGGGCACTAAGTGGTGTACTGACGGAGGAGCAGCAGCTGGAGATCCTTGAGCCATGGTCAGCACTAGTTGCAAGATGGGAAGAGCCATCGACACTGCAAGTGCCAGCCCTTTGAAGGGTTCCTGCAAAGGCCACGAGCCAAGAGCAGAGCACCAGTGGAGAGCAGGAGCAGTGACTGCCTCCAGTACGACTCCTCGAACCCCGTCAAGCACCACCACCGCCACGGCCTGAGGGCCCAGCGCTGCCACTTGACTGCCCACCGCAAGCAACAGAGTGCCCCATGCTGAGGTCAGCCTTGCCACTGTCAGTGCCACCACTTGACTGCCCACTGCCAGCGCCTGAGGGCCCTGCGTCACCGCCAGTCTCGTCATTGCCAGTATTGCCACTGCCAGCATTGCCACTGCTGGAGTGCACCGCGCCTGGGGGTTTAAACGCTGGAGGCTCTAACCCAAGATGGGAAGGGTGAACACAGATTACCACTTGATGCACAGACGTCTTCAAACTGGAAAGGAGGTTGCAAAAAACTGAAGGCCCAGAGGCACTGTTTAGGGCAAAGTACTCTAGTACTGAACTTGGGGTTAGTAAAGACTGTCACCTTAACAATAGGAAAATAGTCAATTGTTCTATTTTATTGTTTTAATAGACCATTGCGTTTGAAATATCTGTGCTGTTAATCTGCTTGAGAATTCACTTCACGTAAAACAAAAAATCGCCTGCTGCTCAAAGAACGTCCCAAGTTCAAGTCTGGAACTGAATTCTGTGTGACCTACACATCTAGAGAGAAAAACTTCATTACTGAACAACTGTTGGCACAGTTGAGCCAGCAACACAGTGCAACTTTGCAGGTGTGCTCCTGCCTCCAGTCCCTCCCCTCTGCAGTGTGACAGGGCAGAGCTCATTATAAGATGTGGAAATCATAATATATACATACAAACACTGTATATACTGCAACTAGCCTGGGCTTCTGTATGAAAATGAGCATGATGCTCCTCCTACCCAGTACCAGTGGTGTTGCAAACAAGGAGGAGAGCGAGGGAGGAGCTTGTAGATGCAGAGTCACCCTCTTACACACAGCCAGGAAGAGCCAGTATAGGAAAGCACATGGATCCCTGCTTACAGCACCTCGGAAGACATGACAAAATGAGGGCTCACTATATGACTCACATTCTTCCCACACTGTGAGGTGAACATAATACAGGGCCAGCGTATAGGCTTCAGAGAGATTGCTTGATTCAAACTGAATGACAAGGACGACAATTTAAGCAGCTCACACATTGCTTAGAGAGGAAGAGAGTGAGTAGAGAGCTACTGGGGAAATTCCTGGCAGGGGTACTACTGTAGATAGGACATTCTTACTTCTTATGGTACTTTGTGTTTGAATGTTGTAGTTGTTTTAAATGTTTTTTTTTTTTTTTTTTAATGAGTAACAGGTAAAGTAAAAGGAAGATGATACCTATCTGTTGATGTGTATGTTCTAATCTAAAGGATGCACTTTTACAATTCTGTATGTGTTGAAGTTAATTTTAAAATAATGTAATAAAAATCATTTGTCTTTCAAAATCATATATAATTATTAACACTATAAAATAACAGAAACTACTTTTACAAACTGTGTGGGGCATTACGCCATTAAGGTGTGCCAAAAATGGGGAACAATTTTAAACTGTTAACTGGAAAACTTTTTCTAAGTAAACATTTCCTTCCTCTTGCGATTCCAGATACCCTTCCAACCAGTGGCGTCTTGAGGTTGCTTGAAAAGGATTCGGACCTCACTGATTCGTCATGGCACTGCTAACCCATGCCCTATCCTGCCTCTTTGGGATCGGGTCCTGGGTGGCCATCAATGGGATGTGGGTAGAGCTGCCCTTGATCGTGCCTGAGATCCCAGAGGGGTGGTACCTGCCTTCTTACCTTACTGTGCTCATCCAGATGGCCAACATTGGGCCTCTGTTTGTCACCTTAATGCACCGTTTCCATCCAGGCAAGCTAAGTGAGGTTGCGGTCATTTATACCATCATTGGCGTAGGCATTGTTGCTAGTTTCCTCCTGGCTTTCTTGTGGAAGGAGACCCTGGTTGTTGCTGGCAGCTCCCGAAGTGTGGCTCTCCTGGTTCTAACGTTCTTCCTCTCCACCGTGGACTGCACGTCCTCTGTGACGTTTCTGCCTTTCATGATGCATCTCAAACCCCAGTACATGACCACATACTTCATCGGTGAGGGCCTCAGTGGATTAGTGCCGGGGTTGGTGGCCCTGGTTCAAGGCGTGGGAATGGTGAAATGCATCAACCAGACACAAACAATAAATGGCAGCTTTGGCAACTCGACCATAAGCTTGGAGCTCCAGGCTTGGTACCAACCGGCCATGTTTTCTGCTCAAGTCTTTTTCTTTTTCCTCAGTGTGATGATGGTGGTGTGCTTAGGGGCCTTCCTGCTTCTCAACTACCACCCAAATGTTCAGCGGGAACGTAAAGCCAGCAGATACCTTGAGGGAGGCATTCATGGTGAAAATGGGGAGCTGAGTGCTGGAGCAAACAGTCAGCCCGAGCAGAAGCCCATGATTAGCCCCCTGGAAAGCCAGCAGCCAGCAGCACAGAGCTCATTTGGTTCTGGGAAGTACAGTTGGCCTGAATGTCTGTTTCTCTTTGTGGTGCTTGGCTGGGCAAATGCACTGACCAATGCTGTCCTCCCTGCAGTCCAGTCCTACTCCTGTTTGCCCTATGGAAACAATGCCTACCACATGTCAGCCACCCTTGGTGCTGTGGCCAATCCTGTGGCCTGCTTCATCGCCATGTTCCTGCCAAACAGGTGAGGCTTACAGTGGAAAACTCTGAATATCCTCTTTGTATGTTTGTCTTTCCTTAAGCCCTATGATGATTTCCTAAATCAGGGACATGAAATATTTCTTGATCTTTTGACTACAATAGGCAGATATTATTTGCTACTAAGGTGAAAGGTTTCCATTCCAATAGGTAATATCTTGAGACAGCCTCCTTAGTTTATTTCTGGAATCTAACATTTACACTACCTGCTGCTGTTGGATCCTACTAATGTCCTACCGTTTTTTTTTTTAAAAGCTAGCTAGTAGGTTATTTGAGAAATAAACAAAACATCATCCAGAAGTTCACATAGTACAGTATATTCCAGCTGTGCTTCACTCCTTCCCACATTGCAGAAGGTCCCTTCTTCCAGAGCACTTCGCTTGCCCTCAGCGTGACTGTTTAAAGTCGTTCAGTTGTGATATACGCCAGCACACATAAAGAGTCACCCTGCTGCCTTATAATAGAACACTGAAATAACGAAATGTGTATTTAATAGGAGGCCTTTTTCAGTTAATATAATAATTTGGTTTCAGGAAGCCAAATGAAACTGAAGAAATACAGAAGTAAAAAAATAAAAAATAAAAATCCTTCTGGTAAATTCCTGGCTGGGAGGCAAGATGAATAAAACCAGTCAAACTGCATACCACACTAAGGCAGCAAGTGTCTGGGCCCTGGGACTGTCTTGATCATGAATCATTTCCACTTCATATTTTCATTCTTTTAATTCAAACAGCAAGTGAACAGTACCTGCACGGAAAGGTTCAAAACAATAACAGGAGAATGAGTTTCAATTAAAAAGCAAAACAGTGGCAACTGGAGTTCTCCTCAGCTGTTGTGAGAATTGCAGTGTAAATAACTGGGCACACTACATGTTTATTATAGGGGACACTCCCACTATAACCTGTTAGCAGCAACTACACTTATAACACTATTATTTATTTATTTATTTATTTATTAACAGACGCCCTTATCCGAGCTGACTTACAATTGTTACAAAATATCATAGTACAAAGTTACACATTATAAAATATCACATTACAGATAAGGGCAGTCAAATTCAATTAAGAGCAAAATACAGAATATAGTAAATAATTACATTTAAGTATGAGTTTGACTGAGAGCAGTTAAACTTATAGTAAAAACAATTGCTTATACAAGTAAACAGCACATAGTAAATATGATAAATGGATGAGAATGATTTCAAATAAGAGCAATTACACAAAACATGAATGCCGATACCTTTAAGAGTAAAATCAAGTATAAGATATAGGAAGTAGTTATAATTAAGAGCAGTGGTAGAATACGGCAAGGTGTGGAGCAGTTCAGAGCAAGTATAAGCTGATGCAGGTATTTGTTATTTAGATTTGATGACTTACAGTATGTTTATAAGTGTTCGGTGGCTACCTCTAATTAGTTTGAGATGTACTTTCTGTTGCACTCTTTGTGTGGCAGAAATACACTCTCAACTTGAACACCAATAAACACACAAAAAACCCCATCAGAACCACGCTCGTTATTCCTATTCTTATGAAGGGCTGATGCCTTGTTCCTCCCAGGTCGTTCCTGCTGCTGGGAGTCCTCACCCTGGCTGGCACTGGCTTTGGATCCTATATCATGACAACAGCGGTGCTGAGTCCATGCCCACTTCTCATTCATTACAGCACAGGGGCCGTTTTGATAGTAAGTAACATTTTTTAATTCTCTTTACATTTTGCATCATCTTTATCTTCTGTAATTACACTATGTAACACAATTTTTGTTCCTGGGTAGTAAGTGTTATTTCCTAATTGCTTATGCCTCAAAAATATAGAAAATGGCTATTATTCCCCACAAACTTTGCTTTTGTGACCAGGACAGTGATATTTTGAAATTTACCTATTTCCAATGAGAAAACGGGTGAATTTGTGTCTTTTCGTTCACATAAAGTCAGAAAAAAACAACATATGAATCCAAATTAACATGTATTTATACTAAAGTAATACAAAAATGACTACAAAAGATTTAGAAGCGAGTAGTTTTTTGAGATTTATGATTACACTGTAAATCACTTTCACGAATCAGCCCCCAAATGTAGTCTCCCATCATGTTCTCGTTATACTGTCCTTGGTAGCGGCGTTCAAAGTCAGTATATCCTGGTGGAAGCGCTCGCCTTGCTCCTCCGAGTACGCTCCCATGTTCTCCTTGAATTTATCAAGATGAGCTTCAAGGATATGGACTTTGAGGGACATCGTACAGCCCATTGTGCCATAGTTCTTCACCAGAGTCTCAAACAGCTCCACATAGTTTTCGGCCTTGTAATTGCCCAGGAAGCCCAGAACCACTGCGACAAAGCTGTTCCAAGCCGCTTTCTCCTTACTAATGAGATCTTCTTTATCTGTGGTGCAACGAAGACACCGGCTTTGACCTTTGCCTCAGACAGCTTAGGGAAGAAGTCTTGAAGGTGCCGACTCCTTATGTAGAGCTCTGACAAATTGTTTCATAAGGCCCAATTTGATGTGCAGTGGTGGCATCAGCACCTTCTGGGGGTCCACCAGTGGCTCCCACTTGACATTGTGCCTCCCCACAGAGAACTCGGTCCGCTGTGGCCAGTCCCGCCTGTGGTAGTGAGCCTTGGTGTCCTTGCTGTCCCAAAGGCAAAGATAGCAGGGAAACTTGGTAAAACCGCCTTGGAGACCCATCAGGAATGCTACCATTGCAGCCTCTTGATGCCATCTCAGAAAAATGCAGATATGTATCCATTTAGGCAGCTGGAACTAAACTGAACTGGTGGGCTTAAGGCCCCTGTATTTATACTACTATTTATATTACTGGAAAGTTCTAGAAAGTTCTAGAAGTTACTCCAAGTTTACTCAGCACTGAATCTATCTGGAATGTTCTGGAAAATAGGTAAATTTCAAAATATCACTGTCCTGGTCACAAAAGCAAAGTTTGTGGGGAATAATAGCCATTTTCTATACTTTTGAGGCATAAGCAATTAGGAAATAACACTTACTACCCAGGAACCAAAATAAATAAATAAATAAATAAATTGTTACGCATTGTTATCAGCATACAGCATAACAATAGCTCAACACCATGTTTGGGTTGTTACTACTTTGCACAGTTTGTTTTGTCATTGTATTTCAATTTTAAAAACTGCACTTGACTGTGTGGTTATAGCCAGGGAGACCTATTTAGATGAGGATTTCTTCAGACTGCTTAGAACCAACCTGAGCACAGCTTCAGGACATTATTGAGTTCATGGCAAGGCAATGGTCGAGGTAAAGCCCGTTGCTCATTTAACCTCCAAATGAGTTATAACACAAGAATGATCTAACAGTATGCTCATTAAGAGAGGATCGTCCTGAATCGTCAAAAAATGGATATGATCAGCATAGTATAACTGTTGATAAACTTTATACCCACATTCTGTCCAGGTCCTGTACTCAACTATGATATGTTGATATATTGTGTTCCCCATGTGTGACAGACTGACAGGCAGACAGACCTACCGACCGACACAGTCCATGCATAAGGGTCCACATTTTGTGAAAAATTCACCTGGGGGGTTTTCTGACATGCTGAGTTCAGAAATGATAGCCATTTTTTTTTAAATGTTCACTTTGACCTGTGGCCTTGCAAAGGTCAACCTAAAGTAAGATAGGGACCTTGACCAGAAAAATCACCCTGGGTGCAATTTAGATGCTCCCATCATGTGCAGCACCTCGTTCTACTCATATTGAATAGGGCTTTTCAGAACAAAACACTAGGGGCACCCTACTCACTTCTGGCAAATTGCCAGACGAGGGGTAACTGATGAGTTTTATTCAAACTTCAGCCCAACCCTTTACCCTGTAGGGGATGTTGCTGTAAGACCCTTAGATATCAGACTTCCAAATTCTGTGAGAAACACTTGGTTTCAAGTCCCACCACTGGTCATTAAACCCCCTTGATATTTGAATTTTTGCTATTTGTACCGGTTTAGGCAGTAATAACTTGTGTGGGGGACTCAAAAATCACTCAAAGATATGTTTGGATAGGTGTTGATGAGATCTACAAGCATCAAGTAAAATATTATGGTATGCAGGGATTTTTGTCATGCAATTGCTTATGGCCACTTTGGTGAGGTTAAATATCCAAACTGGCTATTTCTTCAACTTTGCATTCTCTGAGGATTGATCTAGACAAAAAAGTAACAGTATGTGCTTCAACTGGCACTAGCTTGGAGCTGAGGGGTTTTGAACTTGCATGGGATTTGGGACTTCTGTGTTACGATGACACATTTGAAATTACCAAAACCTTACTTAGCTGGGTTTTAAAAACTAAATTCACTGTTTTTCTTAAGAAAAATAAATATAAATAAATAAATAAATAAATAAATCTTCCCTGTTTACAGCACCAGTCTCTGTCATTGAAGACCTCCTAAATCAAAGACTTTATTGTCCCTTAAATTGACTGATTGGATAGCATAAGAATGCAACAAATGGCTTTTCCACAGTTATTCCCCTAGGTAGGCACCACAACTTATAAAGAAAAAAAAAAAACTTTACTATCACTTTTTGGTTTTTAAAATCCAACTAAGTAAGGTTTTGGTAGTTTCAAATGTGTCATCATAACAACGAAGTCCCAAGTCCCATATGCAAGTTCATAATCTCTCAGCTCCGAGCTAGTGCCAGTGGAAGCCCGCATTGTTACTTTTTCCTCTAGATCAATCCTTGGAGAATGCACAGTTGAAGAAATAGCCAGTTTGGATAGAACTATGAGGTACTTTAACCTCACCCAAGTGACCATAAGCAATGCTCGAATGCATGACAAATACAACTTCAAAAGTCTGCCAAAAATCAAAAATCCCTGAATACCATAATATTATGCTTGATGCTTGTAGATCTCATCAACACCTACCCAAACATGTCTAGGGGTAAGTCCCCCAACATAAGTTATTACTGCCTAAACCAGTACAAATAGCAAAAATTCAAATATCAAGGGGGTTTAATGACCAGTGGTGGGACTTGAAACCAAGTGTTTCTCACAGAATTTGGAAGTCTGATATCTAAAGGTCTTACAGCAACATCCCCTACAGGGTAAAGGGTTGGGCTGAAGTTTGAATAAAACTCATCAGTTACCCCTCGTCTGGCAATTTGCCAAAAGTGAGTAGGGTGCTCCTAGTGTTTTGTTCTGAAAAGCCCTGTTCAATACGAGTAGAACGAGGTGCTACATATGATGGAGCATCTAAATTGCACTCAGGGTGATTTTTCTGGTCAAGGTCCCTTTCTCACTTTAGATTGACCTTTGTAAGGTCACAGGTCGAAGGTTTTTTTTTTAGGTTTTTTTTTTTTTAATAATTTCTGAACTCAGCATTCCCAGGTGAATTTTTCTAGTAAAATCTAAAAGGCACAAGCAACGGCACTGGCTGAGTTGGCACAGAATAGCCCCAGTGCAATACAAATTAGAAACGCAAAGGGGCCTTTTAAGGGGCTGTAATACTAGAAGTAGTGATTTTTTAAATTTATGGATAGCTTATGTTCGTTCCACTGAAAAACTAAAATATATTTTATAAACTAGAGAAATCCTGAATGCTAGATACACAACACTCCATGCAGTTAACCTTCAAACAGCACAGCATGCATTTCCAAGCAGGCTGTTGCATTATGCATTACTTTGTAGCAGTTATGGCTGAATTTAGGGGAAGGTTGGCTTATAGTTATTAATTTTTCCCGCTGCAATAACAAACAGAAAAATAATTGGCACCACTTTACTGTGAAAACAGCAAACTGTTGATCCAAAACTTTATAGTTAAATATTTAACGATATTCAGTTAAGTGTAACCGAGAATACCCATGGATAGTAACTCTTAGTACACTATAGGTAATGGGCCTCTGATTTTCAGCTTTTATTTATAACTGTTCTAGGATTAAATAAATAACTGGTTTAATTAGGCTTGCACAAAGAATAGGGTAATAAAACATGTCCAGCTTTACATTTTTCAATACATTTCATGGAATACACACTCTTTTGTATTCTTTTTTTTTTTCAGTCACAGAGAATATTTGCAGTTTGTCTTTAGGTTAATGAACACCCAAGTCCAGAACTATTAGAGGAATTAAAAAAGGCATGATGTAGCTCAATTGAAACATTAACTATAAAGTTAAATCTCAACTAGCATTTGGCACTCTCAGCTGTAATCCACTGCAGCACCTTATCTCATCTTGTGAGGGAATACATCCTGGGTCTCTGCGTTCCGCTCTGTAGACTGTGAAGAAGATTGTGCTCAATGCCCTAAATAGTGACGCTCGAAGCCTGATACGAGGAACTATTGATAACAAAAGAAAAAAACTACAAAAAAATGATTCTAAAGCGTTAATGCTGGCTATGTTGCAAAGGAATAATAACTGTAATAATAATAATACTTCTGTCTCTTGGCAGGTCATGGCATGGGTGCTCTTTGTTCTGTCTCTCTCCTATGTCAAGGTGATGATCGGGGTGATCTTACGGGATGAGGGACACAGCGCCCTCGTGTGGTGTGGAGCTGTAGTTCAGTTGGGTTCCATGCTGGGTGCTCTGACCATGTTCCCCTTGGTTAGTGTGTTTGGTTTGTTCAAATCTGGGGACTCTTGCAACACAAAGTGCCCTGTTTGAATTGCTTGATTATTTGGTCAATTTGAGAAGCATTGCACAATTGATTTAACTTGATCTGGCTGACGCTGGTCTTGTCGTCATGTGGTAATGAGAAGTATAGTCTAAGCTCTGTTATGCTGTTACTGTGTGTGAATTGGACATATACACCTGACTGACGACATATATCAGGTAGCAATCTATAATGGTTTACAGAAATTAATTACTGCACTAGGCTGTAAAAACATGTTTTTAATCGAACTTATACCACTAAATGGAAGCCTATGTTACTTTAAAATGATTAGAAAGGTAACAGCAAACCGATATTATGTGAATGTGTTAGAGAGAAGAATGTATTAAATAGAGCCTGAGTAGTGCCGCTTCTTCTACACAGTGATCACCCATTATTGAGGTAACGGAAATAGGATATAAGTGGCTGTGGCCGGACAGTAATAAAAATAGTATTTAAATAATGGATACAGGCCATTTTGAGCTTTGAAAACTCTGCTGTATGAAGACCCACCCTGACCAGGACACATTGAAGCACCGCTCCCAGCACATGAAGATCCACCCTGACCAGGACACACTGAAGCACCGCTCCCAGCACATGAAGATCCACCCTGACCAGGACACATTGATGCACCGCTCCCAGCACATGAAGATCCACCCTGACCAGGACACATTGATGCACCGCTCCCAGCACATGAAGATCCACCCTGACCAGGACACATTGATGCACCGCTCCCAGCACATGAAGATCCACCCTGATCAGGACACACTGAAGCACCGCTCCCAGCACATGAAGATCCACCCTGACCAGGACACATTGATGCACCGCTCCCAGCACATGAAGATCCACCCTGACCAGGACACATTGAAGCACCGCTCCCAGCACATGAAGACCCTCCCTGACCAGGACACATTGAAGCACCGCTCCCAGCACATGAAGACCCACCCTGACCAGGACACATTGATGCACCGCTCCCAGCACATGAAGATCCACCCTGATCAGGACACATTGATGCACCGCTCCCAGCACATGAAGATCCACCCTGATCAGGACACATTGCTGCACCGCTCCCAGCACATGAAGATCCACCCTGACCAGGACACATTGCTGCACTGCTCCCAGCACATGAAGATCCACCCTGACCAGGACACATTGCTGCACCGCTCCCAGCACATGAAGATCCACCCTGACCAGGACACATTGAAGCACCGCTCCCAGCACATGAAGACCCTCCCTGATCAGGACACACTGAAGCACCGCTCCCAGAACATGAAGATCCACCCTGACCAGGACACATTGAAGCACCGCTCCCAGCACATGAAGATCCACCCTGACCAGGACACATTGATGCACCGCTCCCAGCACATGAAGATCCACCCTGACCAGGACACATTGAAGCACCGCTCCCAGCACATGAAGATCCACCCTGACCAGGACACATTGCTGCACCGCTCCCAGCACATGAAGATCCACCCTGACCAGGACACATTGCTGCACCGCTCCCAGCACATGAAGATCCACCCTGACCAGGACACATTGATGCACCGCTCCCAGCACATGAAGATCCACCCTGACCAGGACACATTGATGCACCGCTCCCAGCACATGAAGATCCACCCTGACCAGGACACATTGAAGCACCGCTCCCAGCACATGAAGACCCACCCTGACCAGGACACACTGAAGCACCGCTCCCAGCACATGAAGATCCACCCTGATCAGGACACATTGAAGCACCGCTCCCAGCACATGAAGATCCACCCTGACCAGGACACATTGATGCACCGCTCCCAGCACATGAAGATCCACCCTGATCAGGACACATTGCTGCACTGCTCCCAGCACATGAAGATCCACCCTGACCAGGACACATTGATGCACCGCTCCCAGCACATGAAGATCCACCCTGACCAGGACACATTGATGCACCGCTCCCAGCACATGAAGATCCACCCTGACCAGGACACATTGAAGCACCGCTCCCAGCACATGAAGATCCACCCTGATCAGGACACATTGAAGCACCGCTCCCAGCACATGAAGATCCACCCTGACCAGGACACATTGCTGCACCGCTCCCAGCACATGAAGATCCACCCTGACCAGGACACATTGATGCACCGCTCCCAGCACATGAAGATCCACCCTGACCAGGACACATTGCTGCACCGCTCCCAGCACATGAAGACCCTCCCTGACCAGGACACATTTGATGCACCGCTCCCAGCACATGAAGATCCACCCTGACCAGGACACATTGATGCACCGCTCCCAGCACATGAAGATCCACCCTGACCAGGACACACTGAAGCACCGCTCCCAGCACATGAAGATCCACCCTGACCAGGACACACTGATGCACCGCTCCCAGCACATGAAGATCCACCCTGACCAGGACACATTGAAGCACCGCTCCCAGCACATGAAGACCCTCCCTGACCAGGACACATTGCTGCACTGCTCCCAGCACATGAAGATCCACCCTGACCAGGACACATTGATGCACCACTCCCAGAACATGACATGCTGATTATGATCTCAAGGGCAATCACAGGAGGCCACATCTGGAGCAACACAACAGGCCCAACAGGAGGTCTGCCCTGCATAATCATCACTAACCCTACACAACCTTTGTGGGATTCTGCTGTAAAAGTAGTTACCTAAAGTTGCAATCGAGCCTCACTAATGCAAGGAGAAAACACATGTAGAATATGGAAGATACATATGATCTGAATCATATGTACATTAACATAATAGACTTAAACAAGGTGATCAATATAACTGGATCAGGCTACAGAGTCTAAAGCCTGACAAAATATTAGTGAATATTAGTGTTGTGAGGATTTCGTTTCAACTATGCCTGATACACACACACACACACACACACACACACACACATATATATGGAGTACATTTAAAGAATACAAAAGATTGCGGAGTTACAGTAAGAAGACCCCAAGAATATAGCATGCTGCAAAACGTTTCAAAAGTTATTATATATATATATATATATATATATATATATAATATATATATTATATATATATATATATATTATATATATATCTAGTCAAATACTTTATATAACCATATTTTGGATTGCTATACAAACTTAGAGTAGCTGTGAGAATATTTCTGGTGATTCACTGTGGAGATTCCCTGTGGTTTTACAGAGAATGTACAAATAGTAGTTTTTTTTTTTTAATTGCTCGGAGGAAACAAAATCGACCACCAACAACCCTGAGACTGCCAGCCCTCGAGTCTATTACATTTACAGTAAACAGAATTGTGCTCAGGACTTTATGATTCAATATATTGTGCATCTGCTGGAACAATCCATTTTACTGTTTTAACAGCTTTAAATAGTTTAAAAAGTATGACTTTTTTTTTTTTTTTTTTGCTTTTGCTTTATGTCTGGTTTTATTTCTTCTTTGAATTGTGTGCACTTGTACCATAATTATACACTTGATGATGATAAATGACAATGCATTTAAAATATTGCTCACATTTAGCTACTGTATCTAGATTATCTTTCTATCTAGGCAACAAATTAAAAATAAGCAATCAAAATGAATAAGCCTAATGAAATGTTATACTGAAAGAAATTGTGGAATAGATGTGTTTTTATGTTGTTGTACTTTTATCAGAAGAGTTTAACCTGTTTAAAACGTTCAGCCTACCAGGACAAAAAGAGTTGAATGAAAGTTGAATCTATACTATTAATAAAGATACACAAACAACATTTTAGGACAAGTCTGTGTTCAATCATGTATACGTCTACTTTCAGAACAGCGAGAATATGTGATTGTGTTTATCCACACTGCTCAACTGCAACTTTGCTTTTACTCCAGCAGATGGCGCTCAAAGCTACACTCTTAAAACAGTGTATTTTTCGTGACTTATGCACATCTTAAAACCCAAAATGAAGCTATTGTGCATTCATTATGTATTCGTTTCAGATGTACAATTTTGAAAGAACCCTGTTTTGGTGAACAGCATTTTTATTTTAAAACTGTACACATGATACTACACAAGGTTAAAGAAATCTCTGTTTGCAAACCATGCTTCGCTTGTTTGGTCAGCTGCCCGCACCCCTTCAATTGTTTTTTACATGTCATAAACTAATCAGCTGCTTCCCTCTTGACCGACTTGCTTTCAGCCAGTAACATGCTTTGACCCAGAAGACACTCACGAGGTAAAATGGCCCAGGAAGTGGAAATGTAGCAGATGATCTGTTAAAAGGCATACAAACTTTTCTGTAATGTGTTTCTTTCAAAACTGCACATCAGAGACCTATGTAGCAAATGGCATTGTGAAACAAGGAAGACTTCGATCATTCTTCTTCTTCTTCTTCTTCTTCTTCTTCTTCTTTAGCTGCTGTATCTTTAACTGTGAACTTCCTGCATGAGGAGAGTGAATATGAAATCAAAACAAAGGAAGGGGGGCTTTTATTGCTTTATTACTGTTGCTTTATTGAGCAGTAAGAATTACTTTTCTTTAAATCAAAAATATTCTGGTTCAAAACTTTACAATTACTGAACAAACATTTTAAAATGATATCAAAAAGCCATTTATAAAATAACACTTTTAGAAAAGTCCATAGCTACATAAGTGTAATTGATCTTTTCTCTTAATTAGCGCCAAGCAATTTTAAACTAAACCACTCATCAGCTGTTTAGAGCTTATATATCATTTTCATACCACTTGTGTTAGTACGTATACACAATGGTATAGATAATGGTTCTTTCCCTTTGTATTAATATATCACTGTTTAATTTAAAACTGCAGGTGAGGCGTGTAAAATGAAGGCTATATAGTTACTTGTTTTTATATGTTTAGAATACATATTTACAGTCAATGAAAAGGCTATTACAGTCAGGCTTAATGTGAACCAAATGAAAATGGGAATTGAGTTCAGGCTTACTATTTTAAGGTACTATTACTGATTTGCAGTCAGCTCTGGTATTTCCTTACCCATCATAGCCCTGCTTTCATTGTAATCAACACCACTGCATAAAGCACTTGTATGAGGATGGACGGTTTATTTATTTTTTCATCTGAAGGCAGTGATGGTTTTAAATGTACTTTTTAGCCTGTTTCCCAGCGAGTCTCGATTTCCAATAAAAAAAGTCTCAGAAGCCTGAGTCAGGCACAATGCTGGATAACAGCGTACTGGAAGGATCACACTTTTTATACAATAGCACATTCATTTCTCTTCCCTCAAGTATGTACTTGTATTAATACAACTGATTTCAATTCATCTAGTTAAGCATGCTTATTCTGTTACATTTGTATGGATTTGTATGCGTACTACCAATAACATAGTAATACTGTATGCTTTTCACAAACCTAGAACCCTCTAAGATAGTGCAACTGTGCATCAGTCAGCACGAATATTCTTACTGTCTTTGGGACGGCTTTAATTTAAGACTGAGACACTGCTTGAGCTCCATAATTAACTCAAACTAATACCTTTATAGCAGAATGCGGTCCGAGATGGAGTATGTGTTGACATTTTAAGATGCAATGTTAAGAGCTGCCGCTACGTTGTGTAGTATTTTCCCATTTATTATTTATCTTCTGGACCAAATGCTGCAGGGATGTTTTTTTTTTTTTTTTTTTTTTTTTTTTTTTAATAATCGTGACTGAACTGGCGTCAATTGTAGATTTGAATGTCTCCATCTTACTTAATCGTGGCGTGTTGCCAATTGCAGATGAAATTGCTTTCGGCTGTATGTATTGATGTTTCTTCAGGTCGCTTCTGTACCGTAGTGTTGTCACGGTGCACACTCCCCTGCCACTCTGATTCTCATGGATTTTATATTAATATGTTAATCATTTCCATAGAACACGTCTTAATAATCTTCATTCACTTTAGTAAATACCAACGTATTTGTAGTTTTAAGACACGTGTTATGGGGTTGTGTTAACACAGGTCTTATGGCTACTTTTAAGAACCTTTATTAAATGAGCTTATTCACTAAACGACGGGAATGACCAGAATTAGCACGTGGCAGGGGGAAGACACATCGTGTGCAAAATGAACCAGCACTAGCTCTATGCATTAAGCTAATTACATGCACAAATAAACCAAGCTAAATGATTAATTTGCAAGTTGTCACTCGTGCGGAATTCTACACATGGTTTCCACACGCTTTATTCTAGAAGGTAAGTACGGTTCTGAGTTTTTCACAGCGAGTATAGCAGGGGGTCTTGCTCGCCCCAAAGACTCACAACGTTTAACTCTGCAAATCAAATAAATATGCATTTGTTCAACTTGATCTCGCGTTGATTTATTTTGTAATATTAATCAAACGTTAGCGATTAACATTGATTAATGTTAAAGTGATGTTGTTTGATTGCTTGTATTTATGACTGCACCCACTCTGTGTACATTCATTGATTGGACCTTTACAGTTTCCACAATTTTCTTTTGTATATTATAAAGCTATTTAAAGCATAGCCTACTTAAATATCACATGTTCATTGTGACTATATACATATATTAACAGCCAAAATTGTTGTATAGGACAAGAAGCCAATCATCTGCCTTGTAATGTTCATCTATCCCGGACTGTCTGAGGATGTACGAGTCGTGTGCTGCGACCACAGCAACGATCCTCAGTTTCACACACCATTTGTACATTAGTGGAGTGGTAATGCTTGCTATTGTTAAAGATATTGTGGCGCCATGGGGTCTCTTGTTTTCTTTTAAACAGAATAAATGGCAGACTCGGGGATTGCAGGTGCAGATGGAATAGTCGCTTTTCACTCGGTCCCTATGGGCTGAGACCACGCCAGAACAATAACCCCCCTTGCTTATACAGTGGCTCTCAAAAGTATTCACCCCCCTTGGACGTTTTCCACGTTTTATTGTGTTACAACATGGAATCAAAATGGATTTAATTAGGAGTTTTTGCCACTGATCAACACAAAAAAGTCCTTAATGTCAAAGTGAAAACTAAAACTACAAATTGTTCTAAATTAATTACAAATATAAAACAGAAAATAATTGATTGTACAAGTATTCACCCCCTTTGCTATGACACAGCTAAATAAGCTCTGGTGCAACCAATTGTCTTTAGAAGTCACATAATTAGTTGAATGGAGTCCACCTGTGTGCAATTAAGGTGTTTCACATGATTTCAGGTTAAATATACCTGTCTCTGGGAGGTCCCACAGTTGGTAAGTACATTTCTTAACAAAAACTACATCATGAAGATGAAGAAACATTCAAATCAAATCCGGAATAAGGTTCTTCAAAAGCACCAATCAGGGGTAGGATATAAGAACATTTCCAAGGCATTGAATATCCCCCGGAGCACAGTAAAGTCCATTATTAGAAATGGAGAGAATATGGCACAACTGTGACTCTATCTAGAACAGGCCATCCTCAAAAACTGAGTATCTGGGCAAGAAGGGCACTAGTCAGGGAGGCCACCAAGAGACCTATGGAAACTCTAAAGGAGTTACTGTCTTCCACGGCTGAGCTGGGAGACACTGTGCATACGGCAACAATAGCCCGGGTGCTTCACAAACGGGCCTTTATGGGAGAGTGGCAAAAAGAAAGCCATTGTTGAAAAAAAGTCACATCCAATCTCGGCTAGAGTTTGCCAGAAGGCATGTGGGAGACTGACCAAGAGGAAGAAGATTCTATGGTCTGATGAGACCAAAATAGAGCTTTTTGGCCTCAACGCTAAGTGCTATGTTTGGCGCAAGCCTAACACCACACATCATCCTGAGAACACCATCCCTACTGTGAAGCATGGTGGTGGCAGCATCTCTGTGTCAGGGCCTGGAAAGCTCGTGAAGATAGAGGGCAAAATGGATGCAGCAAAGTACAGAGTAATCCTGGAGGAAAACCTGCTGAAGTCTGCAAGAGACCAGAGACTTGGGAGAAGATTCATCTTCCAGCAGGACAATGACCACAAACATACAGCCAAAGCCACACTGGAGTGGCTTAAAAACAAAAAGGTCAATGTCCTGGAGTGGCCCAGTTAAAGCCCAGACCTCAATTCAATTGAGAATATGTGGAAAGAGTTGAAAATTGCTGTTCACCAAAGGTCTCCATCCAACTTGACAGAGCTTGAGCAATTTTGCAAAGAAAAATGGGCAAAACTTGCAGTGTCCAGATGTGCAAAGCTGGTAGACACTTATCCAAATAGACTCATGCCTGTAATTGCTGCCAAAGGTGCCTCTACTAAATATTGACTCAAGAGGGTGAATACTTATACAATCAATTATTTTCTGGTTTATATTTGTAATTAATTTAGAACAATTTGTAGATTTTATTTTTCACTTTGACATTATGGACTTTTTGGTGTTGATCAGTGGCAAAAACTCCTAATTAAACTCTCATTCTGGCTAACCCCCATAGTCTTTTTTTTTACTGCAATTGTACTTTTCTGTCTGCTCTCAATCATTCTCGTTCACCACTCCCCCTGCTCTGACGTATTCCCTTGCCTTATACCTCCCCAGCCTCTGGCCCACTCTCTCACCAATCACTGCAGCACATCACTCTCCCAGCTGCCTGGTAACCATGGGAGCGGAACCATTCCTCACCGTGTAGCACTAGCTACATGAATGCAGCATAAGTAATTTGCTGCCTGCTGCTCTTAATTGAGTATCAGAATACCTGGCCAGGTTAATTTAATTCTCTGTTCAATTGCTAAATAAGTAATTTTGTTCTCATTTTTAAAGTGGGCCCTTCAGATTCCATAAGTTGTTTCAGATTCCATTAGGTGAAGCTATTTCAATTTACTGTTAAATTTTGGTAGGGGTTTCTCTCTGCACTAGACTTTCTCTCTTGTTTTAAGTGAATGATCTTTCCCTTAATTGCCTCATGGACATTCTATTTAGATTCAGGTGTTTTGCTAATTGCCTTGGCAAAGGTCTTATTGGGCTTGATTTATCATTAATTCTAAGTATCTTAATTGGTGGCTCTTTAAATAGGACTATTACTTCCTGGGAGAGGGTGGTTCCTTGTTTGCTGAGGTGATTCTTTTTTTTCAGGTGTGGTTTTTGTGTTTGAAGAGGGAGGTTGCTGGTCTGTAAAGGAGAAATCAGGAAGTAATAATCTTTTGGTTGTTAGAAACAGTATTTTCTGTAATCTGTCATTTTTCCAGTTTAAATTAACCAGTTATCTAATCTCCTGCCAAAGTGAAACTATCCACATCATTCAAATTGTTTATATGGTTCTGAAGAACAACAGTGACTAATCCAGTTATCATCATCACTTTTTGTCGTCTTACCTGGTTGGAAACTCCAAGCTCTACAGGACCAAGGAAGAACTGGGTGCGATCCCCTAATGGGGAGGAATCTTATTTTTTGCTGCTGGATTATCTGGGCTGTTCTGACTGTTTTGGAGTATCATTTTTGTTTATTTATTGGGCATTAATGAACACCCATCACAGTAGTTTCATTTTTGTTTTGTGTTTAAACTTATCTGGTTCAACAGCAGTCTCAATACGGATTGGATATAACACTTTGGGACTTTTAAAGTATTGGGGGTTGTGGTTGTTTCATGGACATTTTTTTTTCTTTCTATAAGGACTGCCTGATGGACTCGGTGGTAAACATTTTGAATGGGTCAAATGCTGTCTGATTAAAACTCATGTACACCAAATGTTTGATCCATCTGTCTCAAGTATAATATTCCACGCACATTCAATAACATCTGCTATTTGAACTCTTGTTTAGCCTTTGGTTTAATTCTCTTCCTATGTTCTATTTGTTGTAAACAATCCTGACTTACCCTGCAATGTTTCTTAGTTCTGTTGTGCAATCCTACTGCTGTGGAGATTTATATTGTGCAGGGTAGCTTATTTGTATTTCAGTCAAAAAATACTAGTTATTGGATGTTGCTTAATTCCTGCTTTGCATTCCAGCTTCTTATTCGCATACCAGCTTCTTATTCGGATAGGATGATTCTAAAATTCTATCACACATTGACGCCAATCAATCGCACAACCCGTGACTCTCAAAAAAATTTTCTACTGTCATCTGACCAAAACGTACAAAAAGTCAGTTTAGCAAAATTAAATCAGATTTTGCCATAAACGTGATATATACAGTTTATGTGTACAGATATGTCAATTGCATTATGATGTATCAATTATTATATATATTAAAATAATAATAATAAAAAAATCGCTTTAATTTGTGGCAGGTTGCTGCTGAATATGTATAAGCACCCGGGAGGGGCTCTCGTTCTTTTCTGATCACGGTGGGATCAGCCATGCTGAATACCAGAAGGAAAATATAAACTAGACCACACTACAAAAAATAAATATTAACTAGACCAACATTGTTTTATTAAATACAGGTGGTAAACTACACTTAACAAACTGGGCAGATCTAGAATACACAGTCACGGCAAGGAGTTTGCACTGCCCGTTTATTAAAACAATAACTAAACACAGAATTACAATTGGAAACTAGAGGCCAGTGCAGCTCAATATCTGCACAGACGGGCTCCCAAAATAAATAAATAAAATAAAGCCAATAAAACCAATACAGCCCATCCCCTGCACTCCTATAAAACCCCAATTAAAAATACTAGTTTAAAAACACGTATGACAAAATGGAGCCCAAAACCTTTTAAATTCGGCAGCTCTTTCTGTTCATCTTCCTACCACCTGTCGAATCAGAAAGCCCCACACTGGAGGAGTGGAGAGAGCACAGCTGTGGGTGTGGTGCCAGGAGAAGTGGCGGCCCTCGGAGAGGGAGTGGGATGAGGACATTCAGGTGGGTTGTGTGCGAACCGCTGCCAGAGAGTCCCACTGCCATCGGAGGGAGAGTACCCCGTGCCGCCAAGGAGGGAGCGTCCTATGCTGCCAGAGCCCCAGAGAGCCCCAGAGTGTCCAACGCTACGGCTTGAGAAAGAGAACCCCGTGCCACATCTGCCATCTGAGAGAGAGTGCCCCACACTGCTAGTAAGAGTATGCCTGCCACCACCAGTGAGAGACTGCCCAGCGACACCAGCGAAAGAATACCAGGAACAAACTGTCCTGCACTTCCAGAGAGCATTAGTGTTAGTGTATTACTGTGAGTACAAACGGGTTTGTGTCTAGGCAGGGGTGTCGCGTATACAGTGCAGCTGTATATAGATGGGGTCTGTGTTGGTCGCAGTGTGATTTGTGCTTAGTTCCGCAAATCGGCTTTTTGCACTGGATTAAGGGTCTGAACGATTGGACTGTGTGTGTGTTAATATACCCCTGTGTGTGTGAGCCACTAGGGCTCGGGAGGGGCCTGCGTGCAGCTCTGGGTTGTGTTGTGGTTTTAGGAAGTACAATTTTATTTAGCAGTATTTGCTTTTTTCTTTGGCGGTGGCAACGTTTAAAAGGTGTTTGCTATTTAATGTTTCCAGGGAAGAAGCATCTTGTGTCTAATTTAATGGAGTGAAACATCTCTAGTGCCAGCATCATTGCGTGGAAATGTGTTAGAAAACAGGTATGCAAGTTTAAGAATGAAGAGAGCAATGTTTCCAGAAAACTGTTACAATGATTGCACCGTGTAACAATTTATTTTATTTATTTTTTTTGTTCCTGGGTAGTAAGTGTTATTTCCTAATTGCTTATGCCTCAAAAGTATAGAAAATGGCTATTATTCCCCACAAACTTTGCTTTTGTGACCAGGACAGTGATATTTCAAAATATCTCTATTTCCAATGGGAAAACGGGCAAATATGTGAACGAAAAGACGCACAAAGTCAGAAAAAAACAACATATCAATCCAAATTAACATGTGTTTATACTAAAGTAATACAAAAATGACTACAAAAGATTTAGAAGTGAGTAGTTTTTTGAGATTTACGCCTATATTGTAAATAATAAAGCACACAGTTTGTTTTGAAAGATGAACTTAGGCCTCCAAGCACTTTATTTGGATTTCAGCACAAGAAGTAGACACTGTTACAATATGTAATGGAAATCATTTTTACATATGAGAGTTAAACTTCATGCTGATTTGAACTAGGCTCTCGCCAAGATAAGCACCAACTAAGACATAGCTTTGCAGTAAACTAATGTGGTCCATCTGCATCTCCATCCATTTGCGTTGTTTTCCATCTGTAGATATCCTTCTGTCTGGTGTTGATTGCTGAAGTGTAATGCATGCTACAGGGTTCAGCTCATTTTGCCTCCCCAGCACATCACCATGACAACCGTCTGGATTGAGCTAATTAGGGTACACCTCTGGGGAACCTTCCATCCTCTGTTTCGTTGACCAGCCCACGACACCTCAATAACAAGGGAACTAGTCTACTCGGAGAAAAGATCCTCGAGCAGGTTCGGAAGCATTTAAACTAGAAAGGAAGGGGGGAGAAATCAACAAAAAAACAGAAGGGAGACCGCATCAAAACAAGAACAACAACTCAGGTAAGACAACCATTAAATGTATATCTAAATGCTAGAAGTATCAGAAACAAAATTCTAGAACTTGAAGCTACTGCACTAACAGGTAACTATGATGTGATAGGTGTTACAGAAACGTGGTTATCTGAGAGTGATGGGGACGAATATAATATTTGTGGGTATACACTGTATAGGAAAGACAGGCAGGACAGAAGAGGAGGAGGGGTAGCGCTATACATAAGAAACAGTCTTGAAGCCCAGGTGTTAAACCTGGACAAAGAAAATAAAACCGAATCAATATGGGTCAGAATAACGGACAAAAATTCAAAAGGCATAATAATAGGAGCATGCTATAGACCGCCAGATTCAGACGGTGAGCACAATAATCTGTTATACAATGACATTAGAAATGTGTGTAGCAAAGGAGAAGCCATACTAATGGGGGATTTCAACTTCCCCCAAATAAAATGGGAAAACCCGGTGGGTAGCGCGAAGGATGAAATAGAAATGGTGGAAATGACAAATGACTGCTTCCTAACACAATTTGTGAAGGCACCCACTAGAGGGGAGGCATGCCTTGATTTAGTCTTTTCAAATAACGAAGATAGAATAACTAAAACAGAGGTCAGAGAACCACTGGCAAACTCAGACCACAACATGGTCTCATTTGAAGTGTTTTTTAAATCCCCAAAAGAAATGACTAAAGCTAAGGTTTACAATTTTAGAAAAGCAAACTATGAAGGTATGAAACAGAGACTAACAGAAGTAGATTGGAGTAAAATAGAGAAAACACCCACAGAAGAAGGATGGTTGTTCTTCAAAAATGTAGTACTAGAGGCGCAAAACAATTATATCCCTAAAGTAGACAAATCTAAATGTAAAACTAAATTGCCAAAATGGTTTAATAGATCAATTTAAAAAAATATTCAGCGAAAAAAGGCACTTTACAGAGCATTAAAAAAGGACCAAAAAGAAAGTACGCAGAAAGAGTACACAGAACTGCAAACGCAAGTCAAAAAGGAAGTTAGAAAGGCCAAGAGAGAAATAGAAATAAACATTGCTAAGGGAGCTAAAACCAATTCCAAAATGTTTTTCCAATATTACAACAGCAAGAGAACATTCAAAGAGGAGATTAAATGTTTAAGAGATACAAATGGCAAAATCGTAGATGAAGAAAAAAAAATAGCAAATATGTTAAATGATTACTTTTCACAAGTTTTTACAAAGGAAGATACTGACAACATGCCCCACATGTCATCCAGTTCCTGTCCAGTTTTAAATAACTTTAGCATAACTGAGGCAGAAGTGTTAAAGGGACTAGGAGCTCTTAAAATAAACAAATCCCCTGGGCCAGATGAGATCCTCCCAGTAGTACTCAAAGAAATGAAAGAAGTAATTTACAAACCGCTAACCAAGATCATGCAGCAGTCTCTTGACACAGGGGTGGTACCGACAGACTGGAAAATTGCAAACGTAATACCGATCCACAAAAAGGGAAACAAAACTGAACCAGGTAACTACAGACCAGTAAGCCTGACTTCTATTATATGCAAACTTATGGAAACTATAATAAGATCCAAAATGGAAAATTACCTATATGGTAACAGGGTCCTGGGAGACAGTCAACATGGTTTTAGGAAAGGGAGATCGTGCCTAACTAACTTGCTTGATTTTTTTGAGGATGCAACATCGATAATGGATAATTGCAAAGCATATGACATGGTTTATTTAGATTTCCAGAAAGCTTTTGACAAAGTCCCGCACAAAAGATTAATTCTCAAACTGAACGCAGTTGGGATTCAAGGAAACACATGTACATGGATTAGGGAGTGGTTAACATGTAGAAAACAGAAAGTACTGATTAGAGGAAAAACCTCAGAATGGAGTGTGGTAACCAGCGGTGTACCACAGGGATCAGTATTAGGTCCTCTGCTATTCCTAATCTACATTAATGATTTAGATTCTGGTATAGTAAGCAAACTTGTTAAATTTGCAGACGACACAAAAGTAGGAGGAGTGGCAAACACTGTTGCAGCAGCAAAGGTCATTCAAAATGATCTAGACAAGATTCAGAACTGGGCAGACACATGGCAAATGACATTTAATAGAGAAAAGTGTAAGGTACTGCACGCAGGAAATAAAAATGTACATTATAAATATCATATGGGAGATATTGAAATTGGAGAAGGAATCTGTGAAAAAGACCTAGGAGTTTTTGTTGACTCAGAAATGTCTTCATCTAGACAATGTGGGGAAGCTATAAAAAAGGCTAACAAGATGCTCGGATACATTGTGAAAAGTGTTGAATTTAAATCAAGGGAAGTAATGTTAAAAATGTACAATGCACTAGTAAGACCTCATCTTGAATATTGTGTTCAGTTCTGGTCACCTCGCTATAAAAAAGATATTGCTGCTCTAGAAAGAGTGCAAAGAAGAGCGACCAGAATTATTCCGGGCTTAAAAGGCATGTCATATGCAGACAGGCTAAAAGAATTGAATCTGTTCAGTCTTGAACAAAGAAGACTACGTGGCGACCTAATTCAAGCATTCAAAATTCTAAAAGGTATTGACAATGTCGACCCAAGGGACTTTTTCAGCCTGAAAAAAGAAACAAGGACCAGGGGTCACAAATGGAGTTTAGAAAAAGGGGCATTCAGAACAGAAAATAGGAGACACTTTTTTACACAGAGAATTGTGAGGGTCTGGAATCAACTCCCCAGTAATGTTGTTGAAGCTGACACCCTGGGATCCTTCAAGAAGCTGCTTGATGAGATTTTGGGATCAATAAGCTACTAACAACCAAACGAGCAAGATGGGCCGAATGGCCTCCTCTCGTTTGTAAACTTTCTTATGTTCTTAAGGGTTCAACAGTGATTCTGGCGTCCCAGCATCACCCCCCTCCATCCCCCACTCGGCTCAGCCCAGCTTACTTAACTGTACATCGGCGTTGCTTTCTTTCTATTGTGCTTGAGATCCCCATCCAGAATCTTTCCGTCTCAACCACAGCCAGTTGCTGCTCCTTTCTGCTTCTTCAGATAAGTTCTTCACTGTGCAACGCAACTCTTGGCCACTGAATCCGACGTCTCTGAGAAACTGGGTTGTAGAGTGTGCCACAAATCCTCGACAACCCACCTCCACTGCGTAAACTCTGACTCTCCATCCTCGCTGTTCCACTTCAGCACCTAGTTGAGCATACCGAAGTTTCTTACTCTCATACGCCTCATCCACAGCATCATCTCATGGCACTGTTAACTCTACCAGATGAACAAGGCATGCTGACCCAGACCACAAGACAATGTCTGGTTGAAGGTTAGTGATGGCAATCTCAGGTGGAAAAATAAGCCATTGACCAACATCTGCGAGCATCTTCCAGTTGTCCTGGGAGAGGCTTGGTTTGAATGCCTTTTCTTGGTGGTTGCTCTCCTAGATGGAGGAATATTGTCTTGTGTGTAATGCTTTGATGGAACTGGTGTCACCTTATTAGTCAGGTTACACTTGTCTTCCAATGCTAAGGCCAAACATCACAACACCTGGTCATGGCACCAAGTAAACCATCCTTGGCTAAGACTCACTTTACATCCTGTCAAAATGTGCCTTAATGTTGCAGGTGATGAACACAAAGGACATGAGGGATCCTCACCCACCCAGAGGTTTAGGTTCTGTGGTGATGGGAGAACATCATATGCTGATCTGATGAGCAAACTGATCCTGCTCTGTTTCGTTGTCCACAGGTCTTGCCAGCCGATCTTGTGTTGTTCCACACTCTCCCATCTCATCCATTCTCCCTGCTTGGCCTGGGAAATGGCCTTTACACACCTGATCCTTTCCTCCTGCTTTTACACCTCATTGACTACCAGCTTCCTCCGTTGAGCTGGGGTTCCCTTGTGCCATGTAGCAGGAGCTGAACTGAGATCAAAACCTCCTTTTCCATGCTGAACTTGCCCCATAATATCTCCGATTCGAAGGGCAGCCTTAGCATCTTCCACAGCTTTCTTTGCCGTTCATTTTCTTCCAGTTTTCAAGGTGCTGCCTCCCTTACGCATTTGTCACGTGAATCTACTAATGTCATTTCCAGTTGGACTTTGGCGCATTTAAACTCGGTTAGAGCAGAGGTTGGTAGCTGCAGTATTCGTTTACCATAAAGTCCCACTCTGCTGAGGCAGCGTGGAACTCGCAACCATTTCCTGATGTGTGAACTGATTTAAAGCTTCCAGCTTCAACTGTTGCCAAGGAAACCTTGCACACAGTCAGTGGCCACAGCAGTCTTGGCAGTAGACCAAACTGAAAGCACCAAAGTTTCAGTTTGCCCGGTAAAGCACTGCTGTCTATGCTCTTCAACCCTTCCACTGCTTGTTGTCGAACTTCTCCCACACAAACTATGTCCTTTAGAGCCCGGTCGTACCATCTCCCTAGACTTTTCATTGGCTTCTCGGACACTGTTGGTATTGCCTCACCATTAATGTAGAACCTTTTATCTACTACTTTGCCTTTTAATTATACAGATGCTCCTTGATTTAGTGGGCTTGAATTGCATTTGTGCCAATAACAATGTTATTGGTTAATTTGCCCAATAACTGATTAGTGCAGGCTACTGTTGTCATGTCATCCATGTATGCTCGAATTGGTGGTAGTCGCATTCCAGAAGCCAAGCACTCTCCTCCTACTACCCATTTTGATGCCCTAATAATTACTTCCATTACAAGCCAGTGGAGAAATGGTACATCCTGACATTATTCCAACTTCCAGGCATTGCCATGTAGTGCTGAATTCTGAAGTTGAAAAAATAAATTGCAAATCTCCAAAGTAGACTTTCACTAAATGTGTTACTGTCATCGGTACGCTGAAAAAATCAAATGCTGCCCAAAGAAGTTCATGTGGCATTGAACCATATGCATTAGCCAAATCCAGGAATGTCACATGGAGCTCCTTCCTTTCCTTTTTTGCTGATTGAATGTGTTGCCAGATTATGCTGATGTGTTCTAAGCATCCTGGGAAACCTGGAATGCTTGCTTTTTGTATTGAAGTGTCAATGAAGCAGTTCTTTAATAGGTAGGTTAACAATCTCTGCACACTAATGCTGAAGAAAATCTTGCATTCTACGTTTAATAGGGAAATAGGATGAAACTGATAGATGCTTGTCTTTTGGTATAAAGACTCCACCTGCTCGGCACCATGCTCTTGGTTCAACCTGTTTTTCCCATGCCACTTTCATAAATTTCCACAGGATTCGTAGAACTCCAGAAGCACTCTCATACACTGTATGGAACTCCATTAGGCCCTGGAGATGATGATGCCCTTGCTTTTTTCACAGCTTGCTCTACTTCTTTCCACTTAGGTGCACAGTCCTCCATTTGGTGTTCGGGTGGATTGATAGGTGGGATGTCTGAAGGAATTGGCATAGGTTCCTGCCTTTTTGAATCTGTATGTGTTTCCTCCAAATATCTCTCCAGCTCAAACTTGGATGATTTTAGTGTGCCATTTCTCTCACTGGTGAATATCTTCTTTACAAATTTGAATGGATCTTTATAAAAGTTAGTTCTCGCATGCTTTTTCTTTTTGAAAAGTTTCCATAGGCGTTCAGCTCTGCACAATGTTGCAAGCTTACAGTGGTTTGCAGAAGTATTCACCCCCTACCAAAATTTAATGGTTGCGTAAGTATTCAGCCCCTTAAGTCAGTACTTGGTAGAAGCACCTTTTGCAGCAACTACCGCTATGAGTCTTTTTGAATAGGTCTCTACTAGCATGGCACAGTAGCATGGTGACATTTTTGCCCATTCTACAACCACCATGCTTGACAGTTTGGATGGTGTTAATGGGTGATGTGCAGTGTTGGGCTTGCCAGCTTTGTGTAAGACCGGCTTATTGTTGATGTGTGAACACTGACTCCCATCTCAGCCACAGCTTTGCAGATCTCTCAAGGTTATTGCTGGCTTCGGAGTGACACCCCAAACCAGTTTATTGCTTGCCTGGCTGCTCAGTTTGGGAGGGCGACCCAATCTGGGTAGTGTCTGGATGATGGATGGGAGTAGTGTCTTAATGATGGACTTCACTGTGCTGAGAGGGATAATCAGCGGCTTTGAAACTATTGTACCCTTCACCTGCTCTGTGCCTCTCTACCACTTTGTAGTGAAAAAGATTAAGCTAACAAATGGTTTTTGATTCAAAAGCACTTTATATACAAGAAAGGTATACCTCCAATACAATCATATAAGCACGAGATTTAAACTGACTTCGGACAAGGCCTCACTACAGCTCGGTGCATATATTTGTATCAGAAAGCACGGATATCCATGGAGTCAATTCGAAAGAGATGAAAAGACTGACAACACTTTACCATTTTGGTTATTTGTAGCTTTGTAAACAACTGTTGACTCCACTCCCATTTGTTTTACTTCTGCCCAATGATAGGGGTTTCCATTCTATCATTGCACATTCCCTCTGTGGGGGAAAAGGGGGGGCTGCATACCACATTGTACCTAGCAGGGCACATCCATCTTGTCTTTCAGTTCCCCTCCTCCATCTCACACTATCATTGCTAATCTCCTGCCTTTTGATGTTTAGCTCAGATACCCATCTGTGACTTTCAGTGGTGTTAGGCTACGCTCAGGTGCCAACAAAACTATGCAGGGGGTGAATTGAGATATATATATATAGTGAGCAGGAGAGGGTTAATTATCCCCTGCACCTGGTGAGCATCGTAAATTAGAGCCAGATGCAGGGTATTTAAGAAAGGCAGGCTGTCTGATTAGGGTTTATGTGGAGAAAGAAGCAGGAAGGTGTGTGCACTGTTTCTGAGCAGTCACAACTGTTAATACTCGGTGTGTTAAATTGTGTTTTTGTCCACCGGTAAACAGCTTAGCTGTCCGGTGTGTTAGTTAGGGCGAGCCTGACTGTTTAGTTAGTGCTCCGAGAGAGCTAGGTGTTTATTTTCGTTTATTTGGTTTTTGTTTATTTTGTATTAAGTGGGCATAAGCGCTTTGAAACCTCAAGTCTGTGTGGCCTGGGTCTCAATTATAAGGGCAAACGAACAACCGCAAGTGCCGGTCGGGTTACAGTACCATGAAAAAGTATTTGCCCGGAATTTGTATCCTGCAGCAGTTTTGAAAGTCGAAAAAAACACGCATACTAATAGAACTTGTTGTCTGCTAATCGTCTGTCTTAATATGTTTGTGTGGTTTTATGTTGTGTTGCAACTCCCTCAGCCATAGTAAATGAAACAGTATCATACCACTGTCACGTGATGGAGATGACTGAATCATCTGTGAACCTCAGTCAGACCACCTCTCACGTGACTCGGTGCGTGGAAACGCTGTGTTCTTTGAGAACTAGCAGGACACACACGGTAGTACTACAGAGAATGGCAGAGGGCAGTTCTCAATGTAAACGACACCACCACCAACAACCATAACATTGCTTTTAACTAAGTGTACAAATAAACACACGTTGCAAAGAGAGATTTATAGAAGATGGCCAGGGCGACCGGCTTCAAAGTGGTAAGATAATGTTTTATTTTGCATGGAGTAAAAACCCCATTCAGTGTGCGATGTGTCTTTCTCCGTGAAGCCGGCAGAGAACAATAATAATGCATGCTGTATGATGCAAGGAGATTATTAGTCTGATGTAAATCTGCGAAACGCTTTCACGTTAATCTGACAATGCATTTTTCAATAATACATTACTTCGTTCAAATGCGCACAAACTGGAGCATAATAACTATTACAAAAGGATTGAGATGTTTCCACTTCGTGTCATGGTGTACAGTAGAGTCAGTAACACCCTCTCTGTATTCAGAACAAGAAAAAAAAAAAAAAAAAGCTTAAGCATTCGCAAGACCCTCAAACTCAGAACAAATTGCCCGACCAGGATGAATAGTGTTTTGTACAAGAAACGGAATCTAGTTGTTACACATTAATGCACTTTAACTTGCACTGATCTGCTCCCTATTTTACTGTATTTAATCCTGCACTTTAACCAATCTGTAGTATTTTGTATTTCACCTGCACTCGTATCTAACCCTGATGTAACTAGCAACTCTGTCTGCTCATGAACTGCCCCAATATCAAATCGCACTTTGTTTTGTATTTGCTCTTATTAGGACTGAAGTCAGTGTATTTTGTATCTTGCTCTTAATTGTACTGTAGTTCTTTGTGTTTTTTTTTGTATACAACTGTAAGTCTGGGTAAAGGCGTCTGCTAATAAATAAATAATAATAATTAATAATAATAATAATACTGCTGCTGCTACTACTAATAATAAAGTAGCTTTTCTCGTTTAAAAAACACCTGGGCAATTACAGGGTTAAATCGCTACACGTGCATGCTGTATGAATTGCATGCTGTCAGCTTACTGAGAGAGCCAACCCAAAAAGCACAAACAGAAAACAAACTAGTCAACAAACGTGGTGTCATTCTGTGTTGTTGGATGGGGAGGGGGTGCTTCAGTTATTGTTTGTATTGGCTGAGAAGTCTCTTCTCCACTCTTTGCGATCACATTTAGACTCTTGCAGTGACAAAAATACAAGAGTCTGGGGTTTGTCCCTGACACTGTAGCTGTGTTAATCAGTTAATCTGCCTGCTTGTAACAATTTGTTCTAAGACACAGCCAAGGAAAACAACTGACCCAGGATGTGTCACCTTGTCCTTGATTTATTGAAAGTTCTTATCCGCCCAGCTACTTGACTCCACATTCTCCTGGCTGCACACTTTGAGCTCAACTCCCTGGAGTCAAGGTCTTGCAGTTTGTTAAAGGAGTTAAACTAAGTAAGGGAGTTGCTTGCCATGAAAGCCAGCCTCAATGTATCCAGAAACCAGCCAAGCATGTGCTGTACTGGACATGCACAGAGACTGACATCACTTCAAGTCTGAATATTTTGTTTTGTTCGGTCCATCATAACAGGAGTTATATCAAACTTTAGAGTGGCCCAGCATGAAAACAAGGTTGGCGTCAATGTGCTTGTTTTTTGTGTTTTGTTTTCAGTTGCAGCTGTGTCAGCGTCATCGACATGCCTTGGTACAGAGCTCAGAGGCTGCCACTCGTGTTCCGAGGAGTCCCTTCAGCTCGCAGTCCAGAAGGTGACGTGTGGAATGTATTGTGTGTGTACAAAGCAATTACATGTTGGATTAGGAGTCTTATTCATATGATGATGAATGATTTTTAGAATGCTAAAATGGTGAGATTTTATAGTACCAAAGGATCTCCTTGGGGTGAGATGCATTGAAATCAAATAACAGAACAGATTTTGTAGTAAATCGAAAATGCATTAGTAAACTGAACCATAAGTGAACAAAAACCTCACTGTTACTGAGGTAGCTATACTGTGTACAGAAGCAGTGTTTCAGTACTTGAATATCCTATTATACGGGTGGGGTTTGCCTCTGCAGTGTAGTCGGGCGTTGGGCATGGGTAAGGAGGGTGCTGCTGGGAGCTGCTGTAGGGGTGCCCATCGCAGTGGGCGTTCGGTACGCCCTTGCTGACCCCCGGGAGAGACGAAGGATCACAATAGTGACGGAGGGGGTTGGGCGCTTCTGTAGGTAAGTTTGGTTTCTCAGTTATTTACACCTATGGGGATAATCCACTAGCAGAGTGTATACATCCAATCATGGGCAGAGTCAGTAGAGTCAAAAAACAAGCTTGCAGAGTTCTGCGTCTAAAAGCGTCTTATCAAACACGGTTTTAGGCATTTCAGCCGCTGCTGTGTTTGTATTCCTGTCTGTTTGTGTTGATACAGTGAAGAACATAAGAGAAGTTTGGGAACGAGAGTAGGCAATTCGGGGCCCATCAAGGCTCGTCCCCTGTTAGCACTCCCTTCCCCCTACTGGCGGGAACTCCTTTGCTAATGCAGTGTGACAGATGTTGCTTTAATATGCACTATGATTGGAGTTAATCCTCTGATGCGTACTACAGGGGATACATTTCCCCAGAGATAGTGGAGGTGGGAGGGTCCGTACACTTTACACATATTTACATATATCTGTATAGTCTCACTTAACCAGTTTTGATGAAACTTGGTCAGAACATTTAGTACTGTTGTATGCAGGTCATGATCAGTTGCTGATATTTTTATGTTTGTGTTTGGTTCTTGTCTAAAGTGTTATAAAGCGGCTGCCTTGCAGTAGTGTCTATTCTGCTGTACAAGCTTGAAGCGTTGGTAATACTACCATGCAATGTGATGCCCTAGGTCCTTGCAAGTTGGGATTGTGATATCTTTCGATTACTGGTGGACGTCCAATGTGCAGCTACGGGGACTTCAAGAGGTAAGCCTCAAATCCCTTTTGCAGGCATTGGTGTGAAAACATTTTGAGTCAAGAAAATATACAACGTTAGCATTAGGTGCTAACAATATCTTTGTAGTTGACAGTGTAATATATTGTAAGTCAGTACACTTTTCATTTTGGCTAGAGTGGCATAGCTTATGATAATGATGTTTCCTCCCCCCCACCCCTTACCCCCATATATTCTGCTAGGATAGTCCGGACTTTGTGGAGGGAATGTCTGCCTGTCATCAGCGGGCTGCCGACAGCATGGTGGAAGGTGCCATTCAGAATGGAGGACTGTACATCAAACTGGGCCAGGGGCTGTGTGCCTTCAACCATCTGCTTCCACCGGAGTACATGAACACCCTGCGTGTACTGGAGGACAAAGCTCTCAACAGGAAGTATAAGGAGGTGCGCAGCAGCAAGACAGTGCTGGGGGCTTTTTTCTTTATTTTAACCAGTCATTGTTTAGAGATTCCAAGTACGAGAGGACTGCGGTGTTATGCAATGTCTGAACAGCAAGGAATCTAGAAGTGCTACCCCGTTATAGCGCAGGTGCTGGGGTCCATAATTGGAGATCATGTTATTTGTGTTTCGCCTTATAACAAATATTGGCATTTCTGATTGACTTACGATGGCCAAATTAATATTGTAGCGTGGAAAGTGAAGGAAGGAGACGCACACAATTTGCATGTACAAAAGATAGGTAAAAAAGATATTGCTGCTCTAGAAAGAGTGCAAAGAAGAGCGACCAGAATTATTCTGGGCTTAAAAGGCATGTCATATGCAGACAGGCTAAAAGAATTGAATCTGTTCAGTCTTGAACAAAAAAGACTACGCGGCGACCTAATTCAAGCATTCAAAATTCTAAAAGGTATTGACAGTGTCGACCCAAGGGACTTTTTCTACCTGAAAAAAGAAACAAGGAAGGGGTCACAAATGGAGATTAGATGGATGATGGAGATTAGATTCAGAACAGAAAATAGGAGGCACTTTTTTACACAGAGAATCGTGAGGGTCTGGAATCAACTCCCCAGTAATGTTGTTGAAGCGGACACTCTGGGATCCTTCAAGAAGCTGCTTGATGAGATTCTGGGATCAATAAGCTACTAACAACCAAACGAGCAAGATGGGCTGAATGGCCTCCTCTCGTTTGTAAACTTTCTTATGTTCTTAAATCCACAGTTTATTGGGACAATTATTCCTGACCCCTGTCAGCCTCGGCCACACCAAAAGGAAACAATCTCTCGCATTCACACAGCAGCTTGTCTGAGTCAGCTGTCATGTCTCGCCTACCCGGACGTCAATCAGTCCCGGCTGAGACAAGCTAACCCTTCCCTGCTTACACACACACACCAGCCATGTAAAAGTGTAAATCTCGGGTCGTTACAATATACAGTATAATAAAGTTTACACCACTTATTTAAATTGTATATTTCTTATAATAAATGTAAACATATTAGTAAACTAAATAAATAACCCAGAATCCAGGGACGTTTATGCACACTTTGATTGTTTCGTACTTGTTTTGTAACATTAAAGGGCAGTTTGTTTTTACTTTCAGAAAAAAATACAGTGCAGGCACGGGAGTTTTACAAGTACTATATGTCCCATTTTGAACTTAAATGGGTCTAAATACGGTAACGGAAAACAACAAGCAAACCAAGGGTTGTGAGTCAGATTGCTTTGTGGGGGAAATGGGAGCCAGGATCTTGCTGTGTGATAACGGATTCGCACTGTAACGGGGTAGCACTGTACCTGCACAACGATTTCCTTGTGAAGTTCCGTAGAACGACAGCTTAACATAAATAACTCCTGTTAATTACTTTAGAATTCAGAACTAAAGATCCAGGGGCCAGTTCCACAAAGCACTGCCACCACTGAGCAAGTTATTTTGCTTTTACAAAAAACAGTATTTTCAGCTAGAACGATACAGTAGAAATCCACTCAAGTCTATATGATTAAAGGATAAATGTGTTATTTTCTTGAATTATTATTATTATTATTAATAAGTGAATTTGATTTAGCAGACTGCTACCTAGAACTGCTTTGTGAAACTAGCCCCAGCTAGTTCTATTTAGCAAGTTCTGCTCTGTTTTGGTGGTTAGTCGAGATTCCACAGTTCTGCTGTGATGATATTGGCAGTAAGTTTGTCTCCTGTCAGTTTGGTTGAGTGCCGATGATTGTCTACAGCTGAGGTTGTTGCATGCGGTAGACTGAACTCCAAGCCCCCACTTTCAGTTTTTGTGGCTAGTCAAACCCCAATATGTGGTGGGCAAGATATTGGAGTGCGCAGTAGTCCAAGAGAAATGACATAGAAACACTTTTAAAATTAATTCCATTGAGCGCTTGCCTAGAATTATTTGACGTTTTTTAAATTCTAAGTGAGATGAGCTCTGGCCTAGAATTCTTTGTTTTTCTTTTTGTTCTTTTGAGCTCTTGCTGTTTTGGCTCAGGTGGATGCCCTGTTCCTGGAGGATTTTAACAGCACTCCTGACAAGATGTTCAAAGAGTTTGATTATGAGCCAGTGGCAGCAGCCAGCCTGGCTCAGGTACACAAGGCAAAACTGAACGATGGGACTGCAGTGGCTGTCAAGGTAATAGGAATAACAATAATAGTTGTATTAATCAGAGGAAAATATGTAAATATCAATTTAGTAAACTTTACAGACTATACTGTTTTACCAGTAAATTATTTTCACTTGTTAAACAAAGACCCTAAAAAAACATACATTGTGAAGAGTTATATATATATATATACACACACACACACCCCCCCCACAAGAGTGGATATGTCTAGCGTGGGATATATGTTTGTTGTCTCGCTGGAGTGGGATAACATGCTTACTGGGTCAAGTTTCGAATGTGTCTTTGTTTACATTCCAGTCCAGTGGTGTGCTGCTGAAATTCAGGACGGAGCTGTGCTTTGGTATTCAAACAATTGTCAGTGCCTCGAGTTTCGTGCATTTAAATGAGGATTTTTTTCAACTTATCTACACACCATACTCCACACTGTTAAGGGGAAAACAGTTTTTATTGAGGAAAAAAGTTATATATTAAACACAAAACTGAAAGATAATAATTGGATAAGTCGCCACTCCCCCTGAGTTACTACTTGATGGAAGCACCTTTGGCAGCAATTACAGCTGTGAGTCTGTTGGGATAGGGCTCTACCAACTTTGCACACTTAGATTTGGCAATATTTGACCATTCTTCTTTACAAAACTGTTCAAGCTTTGTCAAGTTCCTTGGGGAGTGTTGATGGACTGCAATCTTCATATTCATGCCACAAATTTGATTGGATTTAGGTTGGGGCTCTGACTGGGCCACTCAAGGACATTTACCTTTTTGTTCCTTAGCCACTCCAGTGTAGCTTTGACTGTGTGCTTTGGGTCGTTGTCATGCTGAAAGGTGAACTTCCGTCCCAGTTTCAGCTTTCTTGCAGAGGGCAGCAGATTTTCCTCAAGGACTTTGTTCCATTCATTTTCCCTTTTATCCTGACAAGTGTCTCAGTCTCTGCCGATGAGAAACATCCCCATAACATGATGCTGCCACCACCATGCTTCACAGTAGGGATGGTGTTCTTTGGGTGATGCGCTATGTTTGATTTGGACCAAACATAACGATTTGCATTTAGGCCAAAATTTCATTTTAGTTTTGTCAGACCATAACACTTTTTGCCACATGGCTACAGAATCTCCTGAGTTTTTTTGCGTACTTCAAATGGGATTCAATGTGGGCTTTCTTGAGTAATGGCTTCCTTCTTGCCACCCTACCATACAGGCCAGATTTGTGATGTGCTTGGGATATTCTTATCATATGCACATTTTGAGCAGTCTTATCCATAAAAGACTGTAGCTCTTGCAGAGTTGCCATTGGCCTCTTGATAGCCTGATCAGTCTCCTTGCTCGGTCACCCAGTTTGGAGGGACGGCCTGATCTAGGCAGGGTCTTGGTGGTGCCATACACCTTCCACTTCTTAATAATAGTCTTGACCGTGCTCCAAGGGAAATTCAAGGCCTTTGATATTTTTTTTATACCCATCCCCTGATCTGCGCCTTTCAACAACTTTGTCCCAGAGTTTTTTTGAAAGCGCCTTGGTGCTTATGGTTGAGTCTTTGCTTTGAAATGCACTACCCAGCAGAGGGAACCTACAGGAACTGCTGAATTTATCCTGAAGTCATGTGAATCACTACAATTTAACACAGGTGGAGGCCACTTAACTTGGTGTGTGATTTTGAAGGTGATTGGTTACACCTGAGCTAATTTAGGATTGCTATTACAAGGGGAGTGGACACTTATCCAACCAACCTATTTCAGTTTTTATTTAATTTTTTACAAATTTGTAGAATATTTTTTACTTGGAAGTTGTCGGGTAAAATGTGTAAAAAAAACTGGTAAAGGTAGGAAACGGAGGATGTAAACTGAGAGACTGAGCTCAAGGGTGTCTCTAAACATGGTTGTGAAGAGGCCATAAACACGGTTCTAAATTAATCGGCCTCAAAACAGTCTCTTGACAATGAAAGAAAAGATCCACCAGGTAAAATAATCCCTGAATTTCTTGTACATAAAAAATGTACACATTTTATAGCTATATATATATATATATATATATATATATATATATATATATATATAATCACACACACACACACATACTTGTGGTATAAACAGAATACTGAATGATCGTATGTGGTATATGGTTTTTATTACCCTTGGGAGTATGTCCTTACATAAACCACTTGTCCCTGTCTCCAAACTGTATACCACAAGCAATCATTCAGTATCCTCTGTGTATCTTTGCAGGTGGATAGCAGGTCAGAGAAGTGCATTTTTTACATTGGTCAGACTTAATTCAGAAGTAACTTTTAAGTAATTTGATTTAATTCAAGTCTGGGCTTCCTACTGAGTTCAAAGACATATAAACCAGTCTGCTTGGGAGTGTGTTTGTCTGTGTAAACAGTATACTAAATGTTTCTTTCCTTCCCTTTCCAGGTGCAGTACATAGATTTAAGAGACCGGTTTGAAGGAGATATCCGGACGCTGGAGATCTTGCTGGATCTTATCAAGTTCATGCACCCCAGCTTTGGATTCCGCTGGGTCCTCAAGGCAAGTCTGTTAAAGTTGAAAGGCAAGTTTGTGCTGCAAAACTTGTGCAGACAGCTAATGGTAGAAGGGAAATCTCTAACTGTGGGCATGGACTATTATTCCTGGGGGGGGGGGGGAATCCATTGACCCTGCCCTTGACTCAGGTTTTCAACAGACTTCAAGGTCATCATAGTGTAAGGTATATTGGTCTCCAAAAATCGGGATTTTGCCTGGACCTTGAAAAAAATTAACTAGGTTTTAACGATGTTGGTAATGTTTCTGTAAGTCTAAACAAGCAGTTTGAGGAAGTTGGTGGAATGTTGTATCACACATGTGGATTGGAGAGTATGAGTTGGGGACCGGACTGGAACCAATAAAACTCTCTGGCTTTGTGTTTCATTGCCTCTGCCCCGTCATAGAGCAACTGTGGCTTTATGTTCAAAATGCTAACCTGTGACCACGGATACAGTAACAATCTCAGACTCCTTGACGGCTTGGCAGGGGATGTCAGAGCAGGAAATGGATATGCAACAGGCAGTACTGCGGGGTGACGCTAAAGCGCTCGGGGTTTTTTATTAAATAATAAACGCTTTAAACAAGAAACAAAGCAAACGGCACGAGGACCAAAATCAGCAAACAAATAGAGCGGTTACAACGATTGTGCCTCAGTAGTAATTGTTTCTCTGTTTCATTTGACATTTGAACACTCGGTCTCTGTTCCTCCTTCCTGTCCCGTGTATATATAGCGGCAGAGGGATTGTCAATTATCTCGTTTATTCCTCGGCCACATTCTGAACAGGTTCTGGAATAAGTGTGGACGACAGCCAATTCATCAATAAATAATTAGCTGTCGACCACTCGTTCTCACCAGATGTTATTTCAGAACAATAAACCAGACAGGTTTTCCACCCGTCATTTATAAAATCACAATAAGGGTAATTATAATAACCATAATACAAATATAAAATACTCATATATACATAGGGGCAGGGTGTACCCCTCTAAACAGGTTCACATAGACTGGGGCACTCTAAGGCATAAAATTGATTATTTGATTTAACCCTTTTTCACTCCTTTACGTGTTTATATGTATAAATAAAAGGACAGTATAAACAGATGAACCTGGTTTGTTGTGAAATAACTAACCATGTACTTTTGAAAATTGTAGGGAAGCACTGTTGTAGCTCTGTCTTATGTCCCTGGTTGGCAGCATTGTTTTTTTGATACTGCGTTGCATTGTCCCTTTCGTTATTTGTTTTGATGTAGTGCGATATGCATTTCTTAACACAGGATTTGCAATGGGATTACAGGAGATAGGGAAATGGACTTCTGTCTTAGTAAGATGATGATTCTTCAATTTGTCCCTTGAGTTTGACCTATAGAACAATGTTAATCATACCAAACTGGCGCTGGCCTGTCTCCTCCAAGTATTCCATGCTTGGAACGTGCATTTCCATATTCTACTAAACTGTAATACGATGAAGTCATGAATCTAGTGTTTGCCATTGTAGCCCAGGAGAGAGTCCAAAGACGAGAAACCAGAAATAATCCCAATCCCAGGATTTAAAGGAATGAGCTGCAAAGCTAGGCTGAAAGAACAGAGTCTGTTTTCCCTGGAATAAAGAATTAAAGGGGACGTAATTGAAGTCTTTAAAATCTAAAAGGAGTTGACATAGTTAAGTGGAAACAATACAGTACAGAAACCAGACCACAGGTGGAAATTAAGTGGAGATGAACACTGGACAGAGGGAAGGGGACATTTCTTCACACACAGTGGTCATGGTATGGAATGGCTAACTAGTCATGTTGCTGAGCCAGAATCTCTTGGATCCTTCAAGACCCAACGTGACAACATTCTGAGGTCAATCAGCTACCAGGATCCAGTCAAGCTTAGATGGTCCCAATGGCCTCCTCCCATTTGTATATTTTCTCATGTTATGTATATAATCCAGGTGCTCTTATACTGTTTTTCCAGCTCTGATATATTTACGTACATACAGTACTAGATGTAGTTGCATTGCAAGGGGTTTCATTTCTATTTAACAGGACCTGAAAGGCACCCTCGCTCAGGAGTTGGATTTTGAGAATGAGGGCCGGAACTCTGAGCGCTGCGCTCAGGATCTCAAACACTTCAAGTTCATCGTCGTTCCCAAGGTGTACTGGGACAAAACCAGCAAGGTAGGACCTTTTCCAGGGTTGTCTATCTGTGGAAACAAGCTGGTATGTCAAACAAATAATAACAAAACGTGTCCCTCACAGAGGGTGCTGACGGCAGATTACTGTGAAGGATGCAAAGTAAACAACGTGGAGGAAATCAAGAGACAAGGTCTCGGCTTGAAAGATGTAAGCAAAGATTTTGTTTTAGTTGGTGATATTCTCCAAGGGTAAACTTCCAGGGATGCAGTTCTGCATTTCCTTGTATTTCATTTCTTGCCTGTTTGAATCTGTCATTTGATTTCTTACCAGTTTGTTCGTGCATGCAACAGACTGGGATTCTAGCCTGGCTATCAGTGCAGCTTGCAGAGATTGGTGTTTCTTTATCCTCCTTTTCCTGATGAAGTTGAACCTTTGCTGTTACAACTCTGTAAACTGTTCTCCTTTCTGATTTGGAAAAGCAGACAGTTTGTTAAAGGGATGACATGTTTATTTCTGGTCTTGTCTTTCAGGTATCTGATAAGCTTATAAGAACATTTGCAGAGCAGATATTTTATACAGGGTTCATCCATGCAGACCCCCACCCAGGGAATGGTAAGATTGAAGATTTGTTGTTATACCTTCTTTTACAGTAGGTGTACTTGTTCATTTAAATGCTAATTTTTATTAAAATGATTCTTGTCAGAAATTATATATATATACACACACACTGCTATGTAAAAGTCTTAGACATGTTGCATTTTCTACTCTGATGCATTATGAACATCAACAATTTACTCAAAGCCTCAACTAGTGTTTTCTACTATTCTAACAACCTTGACTTGCATAAAGAAGGAAAAACATTGAGTGAAATAGCTCACGTCACTCAATTTTCAAGGTGTGATATCCAAAGCATAATCAGCAAGTACAGAGAAAGATCTGTAATTGACACAACCAGTACTGGCAGACCCAAAAAGCTGTCAACAAGGATGAGCAATACTTGAAGATAATATCCTTAAGGAACAGAAAGAAGACAAGTGGTGAATTGACAACCGAACTGGCAGAAGACACAGGCGTGGTTGTCATCAAATCGCCAGTATGAAGGTGACTCTTGAAACAGGACTTAAAAGGATGTGTTGCAGTAAGAATACCTCTTAAGAAAGGGGAACAAGACTAAAAAGCTAAACTATGCACAAGAACACAGACATTGGACTGTGGAACAATGATCAAAGGTACTTTGGACTGTTAATGGACAATGACATCCTGTTGGTGGATGGACACACCCAAAGCAGCCCCAGCTCAAGAGAGCTGGTAATCAACGAAGCACAAAAGCAGGAGAGGAGGATGTGTGCAAAGGCAGTTTCCCAGACCAAACAGGGAGGATAGACAAGATGGGAGAGTGTGGAACAACGCAAAATCGGTTTCCTCATTGTGTCAACATATGATGTTCTCCAATCACCATAGAACCTTAATCTATGGGCAGGAGAGGATCTGTGGTGTCCTTTGTGTTCATCGCAAGCTACATTAAGACACATTTTGACACATTTTGACAGGATGTAAGGTGAGTCTTCGCCAAGGACGGTTTACTTGGCGTTATGACCAGGTGCTGCAATATTTGGCTTTAGCATCGGAAGACAAGTGCAGCATGACCAACAGGTTACCACCAATTCCAGCAATATGTGCTACACAAAGAACAATATTCCTCCTTCCAGGAGAGCAAACACCAAGAAAAGGTATTAAAACCAAAACTTATCTAGGACAACTGGAAGATGCTGGTAGATGCTGGACAATGGTTTATTTTCCCACGTGAGATTGGTCGAAGGTTTGTGGTGGCAGACACTCTTGTGGTCTAGATCAGCACACCTTGTTCACCTTTTAGAGTTAACAGTGCCATGAGAGGATGCTGTATGTGAGGCGTATGAAAGGAAGAAACTTTGGTATGCTCATCTAGCTGCTGAAGCAGAACAGTGAGGATGGAGTCCAGGAGGTGGGTTGTCTAGGATTTGTGGCGCACTCTACAACCTGGTTTCTCAGACATTGGATTCAGTGGTCAAGAGTTGCGATGCATAGTGAAGAACTTATCTAAAGCACCAGCGAGGAGCAGCAACTGGCTCTGGTTTAGACTAAAAGATTCTGGTTGGTGACCTCGCGCACGGTGGGGGTGGGGTCATTGTAAAGGTAGGTAAGTAAGCTGGGCTTAGCTGAGTGGGGGACCGAGGGGGGTGATGCTGGGACGCCAGAATCATTGTCGATCCCTCTTAACACTGGAAGCCTCGCGGCAGTCATTTAGGTGGTTTTTGGTTTTAAAATGTAATTTTCTCCAGTCGTGTAACACATGTGGCTGGGCGTTCATGTACCTTTCTGTCTATGTATTAAATATTCTCACAAAGCATGAAATGCGGGAGTGCAGAAATAAAGGAGATATATTACATTATACCTAAAAGCCCCGGGAGCAGTCACATTGATGGCCACACAGGAAACAATTGTATTGTGATTATACAGAACGGTATTCTACTTTTATTATTTTTATTTACTAGTCTGGAATGTGTTTAGCTGTAATTAGATTAGTCGCTACTCTCTGCCTGAGTGAATGTCAGATTGTTTTTCAATCGGCCTTTTCAAATTTTCGGAAAAGTTTAAAACCTCAAGTTATAGGAGGGCGATTACACAGTGTAACAATTTTTTTTTTTTTTTGGTTCCTGGGTAGTAAGTATTATTTCCTAATTGCTTATGCCTCAAAAGTATAGAAAATGGCTGTTATTCCCCACAAACTTTGCTTTTGTGACCAGGACAGTGATATTTTGAAATTTACCCATTTTCCAGAACATTCCAGATAGATTCAGTGCTGAGTAAACTTGGAGTAACTTCTAGAACTTTCCAGTAATATAAATAGTAGTATAAATACAGGAACCTTAAGCCCACCAGTTCAGTTTAGTTCCAGCTGCCTAAGTGGATACATATCTGCATTTTTCTGAGATGGCATCAAGAGGCTGCATTTTGCAATGTCTGCTGCCAATTTATCAAGACACGAAAAACAACTCCGTGGAAGCATCTGCTAAGATGTGTGAGACCTATAAGGCATATTTCAGCATGCCTGTCGGGGATCAAGACAAACCCTGGGCACCTCATTTCACCTGCGAGCACTGCAAAAAAAACTCTGGAAGGTAAGATGGACAATTTTTGCTCGGAATTGTTATAAAATTTGTTAATTTTTAAAATTGTAGAAGTTTTTCATTTTAAAATGTTTTACAATTTTCAATGTTATTGAAAAAATATATCATATATGAAAAATGTTGCGAGAATCTCTTACACATTAGTCATGGGTGAAATAAATGTGTTTTTGTAGGATGGTACAGAGGTGAAAAGAGAGCCATGAAGTTCGCTATCCCAAGAATTTGGCAGGAACCCACTGACCACTCAAGCAACTGCTACTTCTGCATGGTGGACCCTTCCAAACGTCGGACTGGCAAGAATGCACCTGCTATCACGTATCCGGACCTTCCTTCATCCATCGCCCCGGTGCCACGCTGCCATGAGCTCCCTGTACCCACTCCTCCGGAGAGAGAGCAGCCGTCTTTAGAAGAGAGCAGCAAGTCAGAGAGTGAGGAAGACGTTGAGGATCCAGATGACAATTTCAGAGGTGGAGCTGAGGAGAGAAACCCATACTACCCCAACCAAAAAGACCTCAACGACTTGATTAGAGATCTTGGTCTAACCAAGTCCAATGCCAAGCTTTTGATGTCTAGGCTCAAGCAGTGGAACTTGTTGGATGAAAGTGTGCAAGTCGCAGATCAGAGGAAGTGTCACCAACCTTTTTCCAGCTTCTTCACACGTCAAGATGGGCTCTGCTTCTGCCACAATGTGACCAGTCTGTTCGAGGCAATCGGAATCGCCTGTAACCAGAATGAGTGGCGCCTCTTCATTGACAGCTCATCCAGGAGCCTCAAAGCCGTGCTGCTCCATAATGGTAACAAGTACCCGTCTCTTCCCATAGCTCACTCGGTGCACCTCAAAGAGGATTACAACAGCATCAAGACCTTGCTGGACGCCTTGAAGTATGATGAGTACGGCTGGGAGGTCATAGGAGACTTCAAAATGGTGGCATTCCTGATGGGTCTCCAAGGCGGTTTTACCAAGTTTCCCTGCTATCTTTGCCTTTGGGACAGCAGGGACACCAAGGCGCACTACCGCAGGCGGGACTGGCCACAGCGGACAGAGTTCTGTGTGGGGAGGAACAACGTCAAGTGGGAGCCACTGGTGGACCCCTGGAAGGTGCTGATGCAACCACTGCACATCAAATTGGGCCTTATGAAACAATTTGTCAGAGCTCTAGATAAGGAGTCGGCAGCCTTCAAGTACCTTCAAGACTTCTTCCCTAAGCTGTCTGAGGCAAAGGTCAAAGCCGGTGTCTTCGTTGCACCACAGATAAAGAAGATCCTGGAGTGCAATGAATTCCCCAAGAAGCTCACTAGTAAGGAGAAAGTGGCTTAGAACAGCTTTGTCGCAGTGGTTCGGGGCTTCCTGGGCAATCACAAGTCCAAAAACTATATGGAGCTGGTTGAGACTCTGGTGAAGAACTACGGCACAATGGGCTGTACGATGTCCCTCAAAGTCCATATCCTTGATGCTCATCTTGATAAATTCAAGGAGAACATGGGAGCGTACTCGCAGGAGCAAGGCGTGCGCTTCCACCAGGATATACTGGACTTTGAACGCCGCTACCAAGGACAGTATAACGAGAACATGATGGGAGACTACATTTTGGGGGCTGATTCGTGAAAGTGATTTGCAGTATAATCGTAAATCTCGAAAAACTACTCACTTCTAAATCTTTTGTAGTCATTTTTGTATTACTTTAGTATAAATAGATGTTAATTTGGATTCATATGTTTTTTTCTGACTGTGAACGAAAAGACACATTTGCTCATTTTCTCATTGGAAATAGGTAAATTTCAAAATATCGCTGTCCTGGTCACAAAAGCAAAGTTTGTGGGGAATAATAGCCAATTTCTATACTTTTGAGGCATAAGCAATTAGGAAATAACACTTACTACCCAGGAACGAAAATTGTGTTACATAGTGTTATTTGTCTCGCTTGGTTGGTGGAGGATGGTGGAGGTACATTTTCCCAGAGAGATTTGTTAGAAGTGCCTAAAAACCACAAATTATGGATGTTGTCGAGTGATCGAAAACGAGACATTGTGTTTTGAAAGTGGTCTCTGGGTGAACAGGAATCAAATGTGGGTCAAAGGTCAGGTATAATCTTGTAGAGAAATGTGCCATTTTGACATCACTACTGCCTTTTTTTTAGACTGACAAATATAGCCTTCATCCGTCTTTAAAGCATAATCTTTCTCTTACTTTGTTAGTGCTGGTGAGAAAAGGACCTGATAAGAAGGCTGAACTGGTTTTACTGGACCACGGGCTGTACGAGTTCCTGAGTGAACAGTGAGGCACAATTACTTATTCTCTGCAACGGGCAAATGCCTTGGCTATTCCCTTAATAAATACAGTACTAGTAGACTTTCTGTAGCACAAGTATCAAAGATTTAAGGTGGTGTTCGAGTCAGACTGTCTCTTTGGATGTACATACAGTAAGTACGTCACACTTACATTATCCAAAGAACTGCTGACCCAATTGTGAAGAAACTTGTTTCTGACATTCTTTGCCACAACCTTAAGTGTTTTGTGAGAGTCTGAGGTCTCTCTGGCATCTGTGGTCTGTACTTTATTAAAAAATAGTCATTTATTTTATACAAAACATGGAAATTTAGAGAACATGCCACATGTCTCCGTGTTCAGTATGAGGATGTAGTGCATGTTTTCAGTTCATGACCTGCTGGTGATCTGTGCACCTGCACCATACTACCTGTTGGCGCTGTTGTTTAAGGCACAGTAAATTACTACTTGAGATTTGCTGTTTCTACCTCAGATGTAGTTTCTGTCTGTAGGTACAGCAGCTCCTGACCCCTGTTTCCACCTCCTTCTCATTAGTGACAGGGTGGCTTTGTGTAAGCTGTGGCGCTCAATCATTCTCAGAGACAAGCCGGCCATGAAGAAATATTCATCTGACTTGGGTGTCAAAGGTAAGCTGCTACATGCAATTATTTTGCTAAGAAGCCAGGATATAGGTTTGACTAAATGAAACTTGCAGAGAGTATAACAAACATTAAACACATACAAGACGAGACATCTTTAGTGTAGATCAGTACTAGTACTCCATTCCGAACAGGGTCCGTTCCCAGTGAGTGCTGTATGAATTGGCGAGAGACGACTGTGTGTCCAAACCTTACAGTGAGCTCACCGTTTGGGTGCTTCCCCTCGGATTTCTTCCTGTTCTGTGAGCTCACAGTTTGGGTGCTTCCCCTCGGATTGCTTCCTATTCTGTGAGCTCACTGTTTGGGTGCTTCCCCTCAGATTACTTCCTATTCTGCGAGATCCTGCTGCAGCGGCCCATCCACATGCACAAGACTGGCCTGTCTAATATCCTGAGCCGGGAGGAGACAGTCTACATGCAAGAGATGGCAGCGAAGCACTTCGAGCGCATCATGGAGGTCCTGAAGGCCATGCCGAGGCCCATGCTGCTGGTCTTTCGCAACATCAACACGGTGCGCTGCATCAATATCGCACTGGGGGCACCCGTGGATAGGTACTTCCTGATGGCCAAGAGGTGAGGCCTGGGCTCCAGATTGTACCCTTTTATTGACATGACCTTGGGGGCTCAGCAGCAGATCATTCCTGTAGTTCAGTAAGGACAAGACTCGAGACTCAGCTTTACAACAGATTCCCCCTATCTGGTTTACTTATTAGGACTTCCCCATTGTCCTGCAGTACCCAGTAACACACGATGACTTGTGGTCTTCCACCTTGCTTCAGCAGCTTGGAATGAAAATGTTTAGATAGAGATCTCTCACTGTGACGCTCTCCTTGTTTTCTCAGCTACACGCATAGCAAGTTGCCTGCCTCACCTGGTTTAGTATTTTTAAATGGATATGTTCTGCTTCAATGACTCTGGTGCTCCCTCCACAGTGCTGTGAGGGGCTGGAGTCGGATGCAGGCAGAGAGATGCAGGAGGCTTCCACAGATCTGGGTGCTTCGCTGGCTGTGGATCGTGTGGGACAATGTCAAATTTGAATTTGCTTTGAGGTAATGCACACATTTGTCTAAAAACCTTTTTATTTGAATTCATTTTTACTGGCAAATGATAATATCCAAGTTACTTTCACACATTTGATGGAAGCAATCAAAACGAAAGGCATTCTTATTCCCTAGTTATGTCAGATTTTTGTTTCATCTGCGTTTTTTTCTGCTTGTATGCTATGGTGTTCCATGTTTGGAACTTGTTCTCAGTAATTAGAGCTGTATTGCTGTGCTGCTGTTTGGAACGTGTTCTCAGTCATTAGAGCTGTATTGCTGTGCTGTTTGTTTGGAACTTGGTTAAAGTGCATGTAACACAATACTTCTATGAATGTTACCCATTGTGGACTTCCATTAAATGCATGAGTCTCAAATGTGCAGTTTTGAAAGAAACATGTTCCAGAAAGCATGCAGTTTGATTTCAAAACAGTTATTTGATACTACACTAGCCTAACAAAAGGTTCAAGATGACTTGCCTTGTCTACCAGGAACTCTGTTTATTTGCTGCTTCATTTCACCCCAGCATTGTCTTCTAGGTCACAGCATGTTACTGGCCGAAACCATGTCGGTCAATAGGGGAAGCAACCGATTGGTTAATGACAGCAAACCAGCCAATGAAGGGGTGGGGGATAGGTGAAATGTTCCAGGATGTCCAAGTATAAAAACATGACTTGCAAACAGATGTTTTTTTAATCTAATGTAGTACCAGATATTCTGTATTAAAAAGGAAAGGTCTGCAGAGGTATTTCTTTAAAACTACACATTTCAGACCTGTAGAATGAATGAATGTGCATGGTAGAGAACGTGTGTGGAACTATTTTGTTAGCTACAATTGTTAAAATAGTAATGTTTTCTAGGTTGAAGACGTCAAGAGAAAATATTAAATGCTGCTATTGTCTTTTTAGGTTAGATCATTAAGTCTCATTTATCTGTTCGTGGATGAATACCTTTTCAGACCTTCTGTAGGATACATTTCTGTGGCTGCATTTCTGTAGTTATTGACCTTTTTGACAGTACGCATAAATACAGTACAAACCCATAATTCAATCAATAAAATAATTTTCTGAAGGCAGTTGCACAAAGACATTAGTTTTAAAGCTAATGTATTCATTTTCCACGGCAGGTCAGAGGTTGTGATGATGCGTCTGATGACCTCGTTGCTACGGTTACTGGTCTACTTTGGCCGAATTCCTCAGGATGACCGCATTTACCAATACCTCCAGTGATTCCCGGCTGTAGGATATGATACAACTCCATTTCTTTACCTCATGCAAAAAAAAAAAAAACAAAGGCCCTCCACCTCCTGAAGCCAGAATCCCAGGGCTTTCCAGAGATTAAGAAAAGTGGCACCTTTGAAAATAAAAGGAAAATGAAAAGGTTATCTCGGCACTGAATATGCTATCCAAGTTTTAATATTGCTGCTGTTATTATCAGGTGTCTGCTGACAGTGTGGTTGATTTTAAACATGGTGAAATACAACAGTCAACTGTGTAGTGTTCAAAGCAAAGCTTACAAATGGAAATGTATCAGGACCATCATGCTGGTGGGTATGCAGCTGGAGAACTTCACTTCCTGTCCAATGCCAAAACCTGCTTGGGCCATTCAGGCCTAATACCTAGAGCTACAGTTCAGGCTGGCGATGTCAGCACTGGAAAGTTGCACCAGGTTTACCTCTGTGCCTTTATCTGGTGCATAAGGACAATACGTACTGTACTTAGAAGTAAACAGTACCCATACCTTTGTGCAGTTCAACTGTGCCATCTAGAAAAATGTCATTTGTGCACATTAAATCAGCAATAATGATTATGCCCAAACTGCACTTGCGATGTATGTTATGTATCTCTTTTTTCTGTTGTAACCACATTGAAACGCCAAGGTTAAGGGATGGGTTTGTTTTTGCTCAGGCCGGTATCAATAAAAATGTCAAGCATTATACTATTCCAACGCCACACACACGTTTGGTAAATGCTTTGTATGGGAGGACTGCAGAATATATGGGCGTGCATCGATTCCAGTTTACATTTCTAAACCACTGTGGTGTCAGTGTATATCAGATTGCATTTGTTTTTGTACATTAAGTTTTGTTACCAGAACTTTCTACAAGAGTAGCTGCTAGACCAGTGGTCCTCAAAGTGGTGCCCGCGAAGCCAGGCCATCGTGCGTGGCAGCTGTTCTTAAATTATGGGTCGTGAACACATTTCTGGCGGGTTGTAGCATGGGAAAATAAAGCTTTAAACACGTTTTCCAACAAACGTCACAGCGGTCTGACAGCGCTGCTCACTTAAACTTTGCTTGTACATACTCCACTTTTTTTTTTTCTTTTTTCTGGCGGCCCTCTGCAATACGATCAACCAATTGAATATCTGCATTGTTTCTGCGGTAGCCCAATTGTGAGTTAGCTGGGTGGGACATAAACTGTGTTTGTGTCAGTTGCAGGTACTGACAGTAAGTGTAACCAATAGGAGAGTCAAATATCTGCCAAGTTTTACGCAGCTGTTCAGTCATGAACAAGCAGAGGCCATTCACGGTATTCTGTATGAAAATTATATATAAAATGTGTATGTGTGTAAATTTTATATATGCATGCCTGTCCAAAAACTGAGGAACACTATGCTAGACCATTGTATCATTTGTCTTTTAAAGCTTTCCTGCTAAGATTGCTTAAATAAATAAAACAACAAACTGGTGATGATGCAGAACTTTAACTGAGTTATTATTATTATGTTAATGTTAAAAGCCTGTATTTATTACTTGATGACTCAGTACAATCAGACTTGTAAGGAAGAGCTAACCCGTGAGCAAGTGAAAAATTGCTATAATAAAAATCACTTTTTGAGGTCGGGTTGTTTATTCAGGGTTTCAGTAAAAGTGTGTTGGTAGTTTTGCTGCCTTTTGTTTTTTACCCCTATTTTCTGTTGGGTTTGTTTTGTTCTCACTAGGGGTGGGTTAGAGTACTCAAGTCAAGACTCACACACTCGCACACTCTGCTCCGTCGCTCGTCACTTGGACTCCTGTCTGGCTTCCTTTCCTCTATCAGTTGTTCCCTTGTCCTGACTGGTTATCTGCCCTCTCGCTTCCCCATACAGGGCTCGGAGAGGGAGAATTCCCGCCGCCTCTCGAGGTCGTTACAATATTGTAACGCCCTGGTCAGTTCAGGTTGGCAGATTTTTGTTTCATCTGGTCCTATATGCAGGGTTGCAAACTGTTTTTACAAAACCCTGCCCACTTCCTGAAAACCCACCTAATCAGGAGCGTAAATTGTGACATCACAATCACCACTGATGTTCCCCATTGTAACAAATAGCAACTACACTATTTACAATTGCAATTTTTTGTGTTTTATGTGCTTCGTTACCAGGGATCTGGGGAATCCGTTTGCTGCGGAAAAACACAGATTTTCTATGCTGTCGGAGAATTTTTATTTTTACACTTGCAAAAACCATGCAAGGCTTTTTTTTTGGTGGTTTGGTAACCAAAGCAATGCAATTCTCATATAATAGACACAGACAATTTTGCTTTAAATTTAGTAAACATACTTGTTCAATAAAACTGCTTCTGGTGAACGAGGCGCACCGTCAGTGTCACATGCTGAAACGGAGCACCAGTTTAAGCTAAATATTGGGTCAGTGAGTTTAGCAATATCCATTGACAAAGACTAACTCGAGATAAACTAACCCTATTGTTTTTATTATTAGTACACAGGCGTATTTGTAACGTGTAAAACGGTAGGCCTGTGTTTTTTATTGATTGACACTGCTGAGTTTGTGGCATTTGCTTCTAATTTGAAAGTGTACCAATTAATGCTTCCTGTAAAAACTAACTTACGAGGGGGGCACTCAATTTTAGCCTTTTATTTTAATTGTGGAATATCAATCAATCATTCCTTTTCTTTAATCAAGTAAAACCGTTGAGAATGACTTCTCATTTGCAATAATGCCTGTTACCAGACTGCCTTTTAGAAAGTGCTCCGTTTGTAGCCCAGAGTAATAATGGAATGTACGTCATATGACAGATGTTGATGCGTGTTAGTGTTGCAATGTTTAGCAACAGTGATGTAAACACTAAGGGTTGTGTATCATATAGCTTAGTGTTTTGCTTAAAAATATCATAAATATTTTAAAACTATTCAAAATCTATCCAAATGTAATACCTGCACAAATGCCCAAAACTAACCCAAAAAAATTAGCACCCGCCCAGAGCCATTTTTTCATGCACAATACAAAAAATACAAGACCTCATTAGGGCATGAACCACCCCACATCTGACAACACTAACTGTGCATTCACATTATCTGTATTGTTCCAGGGTGGGAACTAGTTTCGCGAGAGAGAGCGTGTGTGTGTGTGCCACTGTTAGGTGCAGATCATGTCATCTAAACACCCTTGCTCTGCCTTATTTTTTATATAAATATATAAAATATATATAAAAATAAATAAAATAATAACACCATTTTTAAAAAGACTTGAATCACTAAAGCACAACCTTCCAGAGAATACAATTTTATTTTGCATGGATGTAAAATCCTTGCACCCAAGCGTCCCTCGTAAAGAAACTTTACAAGCTTGTCAAAAAGCACTGGATAATACCAACAGCAGAGGTGCTGAACAGGATCAACGTAGTTTTAGAAAACAGTTATTTTACATTTGTTGGTAAAAAATTACAAACAAAACAATGGTACAGCAATAGGATCTAAATTAGGAATGCGTTTTGCTAGTACATGCATGGGGAAATGGGAAGAACAATTACTTACAAAATTAGAAACAGAACCTTTAGAATAGTTTTGGTTTGTAGATGATATTTTTGGGGTTTGGACACATGCAGAAGAATCTCTTCAAGGTTCATAAAATGGCAAATGAAATACACAGTAATATTAAGGTGGACCTTTGATGGACAACAAAAGAAATATAATTTTTAGGTACCGTAGTAAAACATGAAGGTTCAATTGAGACTGACCTGTAAACCTACTGACATGCACCAGTATTTACACATGTCCTCTGCACATCCAATACACACTAAAAGGCAATCCCAAAGGGTCCAGGAATAAGAATATGAAGAATAGGCTCTAAAGAAAGTGACTGTGTAAAACAAAGACATGTATTAAAAACAAATCTTTAAAAAAAGAGGATACAAAGAAAGAATTATAGAGACAGTTAGGAAAAGTGGATAAACGAAAAAGAGATGATTTTCTAGATTTTAAAAATAGAGACAAAAAGGTCAAAAGAGTCCCATTAGTAATAACGTACTCTAAACTTTTGCCTAATATTTCTAAGATAGTTTGGATTCTACATAATTCAGAAAATTGAAAAAAAGTATTTCTTAAGGCCCCAGTTGTAGCATTCAAAAGAGAAGCTAATTTAGGTGATATTTTAGTTCACAGTAAACATAAAAGAATAAGTTGACTGAATAAGTTCTAAAAATACTTGCACTAGTACACGTAAAGTTTGTAAATACATGGACAAAAGTAAAAAATATAATTAAACATAAGAACAACACATACACACTAATATCTACTGTAAAAACAGCAATGTTCCTTATGGAATAGCCTGGGGAAAATGTGATGAAATAAAATATGTTGGAGAGACTGGAACCACTTTATATAAAATAATTAAGAACCACCTTTCATTAATTAGAAATAGGAAAATGAATGAACGAATAGTACAGCACTTCACCAGTCAAGGACATGACATAAATGATGTAAAGTCTGTAGTTTTAAAACAGCTAAAATTAGACAATGTGACATATAGAAGAATAAAAGAAAGTAAATGGATAAATAGACTGAACAGGATTATGCCAGCGGGACTCAACAGAAAAGAATAAACTAATTAATTCCAATAAATATATAAAAGTTAAAAATAATTAAACAAAATGAATTCAAAATTTGTGCATACTGATGCACTGGAGAGGATCGAGACTGATCCTCATTGCATGATACTATAAATATAAGTTTATGTAAAATACTGTTAATTAGAATATAGATTTAAAGATATAAGTAGAAATGATGTCTCAATATATAGAACACCATTACATCATGTAAAAATAAATCATGGATTTGAATATAAACAATAACAGGTAGTTGTCATGCTGTCAAACACCTATAAATACCTCTAATGTTTTGATTCAAACACAGGCTCCCTTGAGAAAGATATGTACAACATATCGAAATGTTGGACAGCCGGCTCTTTGAGCTAAACATGTGGGTGTGGGTGTGTGTAACAATCTGTACATGTGTTGTACTGTACTTGTGTGTGTGTTTTATGTCACTCCCGTTGTTTGGAATTGCATTCCCTTACCCCTCTGTCTCTGTTTCTGTGACCCTAGCCTGCGCACGGGAGCATGTTCTGTGTCTGGGTTACAGACTGTGGGGGTTGAGATCCAGGGGTGACGACAGTGGTGGACCCAGTGTTCCGGGCAGGGTGACTGGTGGTCCACCCCCAGTTCCGGTCCCCAAGTACGGTGCCTTCCGGCCCCTCCGTGGCAACTGTCCCCTGTACACTACCTCCCCAACTAGCTCCAGCACCTCACGCGGCTCTACCCATTTACTGTCCAGCTTCAGTCAGCTCCCGCGTGGTTTCTTAGGGCTGAACACCCAGACAGCCTCCCCACCAGTGAAGTGGCACCCTTGAGTCCTCTGGTCCTAGTACCTCTTCCGTCGTATACCAGCAGCCTAGAGGTGGTGCCGGGCGAAGTCATGAGCCATCTCCATCCAGTCTTGCAGTCAGCAGGCATACTCTGGGCCTGGGGGTGCATCAGGGGCATCTGGGCACCTTCCGTACATCAACTCAGCAGGTGTTCGGAGCTCTCGTCCCAGCATGAGGGCCAGGGTGCAGGCGGTGGACTCCTGGAACGCTGATCAGCAGGCCATGAGCACCAAGGACAGGTGTTGGTCACAGTCCCCTTGATGGGCAGAGGTAGTGAGTGCGAGTTGTGTAGGCAGGGTTCGGTTGAACCTCTCTATGAGGCCATCGCTCTGAGGGTGTAGGGCGTCGTTCTGGTCTTTTGGATGCCCGGCCGGCGGCACGTCTCTGCAAATACTCTGGCCTCAAAGTTCCAACCCTGGTCTGAGTGTAGTTCCTGAGGAACCCCGAACCGGCTGAAGAAACCCTCCAGCAGTGCTCCTGCAATGGTCTCTGCCTCCTGGTCCAGAATGGCATAAGCCTCTGGCCACTTGGTAAATTAATTGAGGGCCACCAGCACAAACCGATCCCTTCTCGGACCATGGAAATGGACCCATGACATCCACGATGATCCTCTCCATGGGATGCCGACCTGGTACTGTTGGAGAGGGGTCTGCGACAGGCCCTGGGGACCCTTCCTGGCAATACAGACATCACACCGCCGGCAGTAGTCCTCCACATCCTGGCGGCAGTATCCCCAATAGAAGCCACGATGAATACGCTTCAGGGTCTTGGTCACCCCAAAGTTCCTGGACCCAGGGGCACCACGGCCTGCCACACTGCTTTGCCTGTTGCTGGCTCTACCCAACGCGGCTCTGCAGGACTCTATCCCGGTTGGCCAGGCTGACCCATTGCGACCTCAGTGGTGGTGCAGAGGGGAGCAACATCTACCCAGGCGGGTTGCCGCTGCCGCTCTTGCCAACGGAGAATTGGCTGCAGGCACTCGTCCTTACGGGTGATGCAATACTGGTGCTCGGCTTTGTTCAGCGCCCGGCTGTAGTAAGCAATGACCTGCTCCCCATGCAGTCCGACCTGGGAGAGCACCGCTCCAATACCATCATTGCTGGCATCTGTGTCCAGGAGGAAGGGAGCTTTAGGATCTGGGGGTATCAGCACAGGGGATTGGGTCAGGGCTGATTTGAGGTCATCAAAAGCACGTTGCTGGTCCTCGGTCCAGATGAATGGTTCCTCTTTCTTTAGTAGGCCTTGGAGCGGGCCACTATTGTGGTGAATCCAGGGACGAATTGTCTGTAATAGGACGCCAGGCCCAGGAATCCTCGTAGCTATCAGGGTCGGTGGGCACTGGCCAGTACCTCACAGCGTCAGTCTTGCCTGGCTCTGTCTTGATACCATCAGCGCCCATGCGGTGCCCCAGCAAGCTGACCTCTTGCCACAGAGACTGGCACTTGTCTGGATGGAGTTTCAGCCCAGCCTCTGTGACGCAGTGGAGTACCTGGTCCAGAGACATTAGAGCGGTGTTGAATGTGGATCCACTGTGGATCAAAAGGTAGTGTAGGTAGACACTCTGTCGGGGGTACTCCAGTCAGCACCTTTTCCATAAGGTGCTCGAACGTTGCAGGTGCATTGCAGAGTCCGAAGGGCATCACGTTAACTGCCAGAGTCCTCGGCCGGTAGAGAAAGCGGTATTGGGGTAGGCTTCTAGGACAAGGGCGACTTGTCAGTACCCACTTTGCAGATTGCAGCGATGAAAACCACTGGGACCCTGTGACCAGGTCCAAGGACTCATTGATACGGGGCAGGGGGTACGAATTTTTAAGTGTAACTTCGTTGAGGCACTGGTAGTCGACACAGAACTGCCATTTCCCATCTTTCTTACGGACCATGATGACCAGTGCCGCCCAGGGGCTGTCTGACGGCTCTATTATGCTGCATCCAGCATCTCCCTTAACGTCTCCTCGGTCACCTCCTGGCGGCCCAATGGCTGTCAGAGGGGCCTCAACTTCACTGGCTGTGCTGTTCCCGTATCGATGTGGTGCTGGACTAGGTAAGTGCGGCCCACATTCTCAAACTGACTGGCGACACTGTGACAATAGCGGAAGAGACCATAATTGCTGCTACTGCGCTGGCTGGAGACCCCCACGATTCTTGTGCCATACGTCAGTGACTGTGGCGACGACAATGTCCTCCTTCAAGCCGAGAGAGGTTAGTGACCTAGTGACATTGGAAGATTCAGCTGTGGAGCAGGGCCTAGAAGTTTGTGATCGGAGGGCCCGGGGAAGGGTTGAGGTCCCTGGGCCTGGATGATGGTGAAGAAGCGGCTCTCTGGTGCTGTGGGGGGTCGATGTGAGGATGAAAGGAGGGCAAGTTCCGAATAGATTCGACGGGTAGCAGCCTCCTTCATAGAGCTGGGCTTAGTGGTCCAAGGAGGGCTCAGGGCTTCTGGATTATTGAGGGGCGTGTGTGGGCCTCCTTGTAGCGTAAGCGTCTCTGTCTTCAGGTCGATCCCCCCCCGTCGATCTGCTGGCACAGGGCTGTAGGTGTTAACCCGTGTATGAAGGCTTCAGTGGCAAGGTGCTGATGCACGGCGGGTGGTTTGTTCAGGTACCATCTGCAGGCCAGGCACAGCATGTCTGCGGCAAGGACGCCTAGTCTCTCTTCTGGTCTTCGCGTCCTGACAGCCAGCTGCTGTCTAAACCCTACAGCAGGTTCACTCCTACCGATCCGGTAGTCCAGGGCTGGCTCTTTTGTACAACGGGAACCGAGATCGCTACAATGTGTATATATGTGTGTGTGTGTATATATATATATATATTACACACATACACACACACACTTACAATCCTGACAAAACATGATGTGCGTGATTTTAAACAGTATGCTTTTAACTTTGTTTCATTTTGATAAGTTGTACAGAGGAAAAGCATGACTGGTTTTCTAACATAAAAGCACAAAAGTTGTTTGTATAAACAAAAACAAAAACAAAACACAAGCATATGGCACCCGTGTAGTAATGTAGCCTAAACAACCGTTGCTTGTGATGCTACTGCAGCCTATGCATCGCATGGGAAAAAATAAGCAGGTGCTGAGAACCGTATCTGTTCCCATGGCGTTGCTGTAGAAAAAAGGGTAGTTACATAAATAGAAGAGTTCCCTTTTAATGGAAGGACAGACTGTTTATTTTATTAAACTGTCTGCATACAAGCAGCTATGTGGAACTCAGCATGTTCCTAATAGTATTTTTTTTATTTATTTATTTTTTAAACCTAGTTTGTGAATGCAGATTTGCCACACAAGTAAAGAAAACAAATGCTTCCAGGTAACGTTAGCAATTTTGTTTCATAAAAGAAAGTGCCACTAATATAACAAAAGAAAACTGTCTTTTCTTTTTTTCTTCTAAGCTCAGTGATGGACTGACTGGCGGTTGTCAAGCTACTCAAGTATAAATTTGATAAATTACAAGAATTTAAATAATTTATTCGGCCGATATTCATGATCAGCGTGATAATTTACAGACAATAATCAATTGCTGAAAATGTCATTATTGTCCAACCTTACCTGATACCAGGAGGTCCCTGGTTCTAATCTGACTCACTGTGTGTGACCCTGAGCAAGCCATTCCCCCTCCTCATCATTAATAATAATAATAATAATAATAATAATAATAATAATAATAATACTACACCGAGCTAACCATTTCAACCAGATTATTTTTTCCCTCGTGAATAAAAACAAAGCATCGATAGTAAATGAAGCTCAGAGCAGTCTGTATTTTAGGTTTTAAACCACTGATAATGTCGGCTCTTAAAATATTTCAATTTAGTCACGTTCACCCAGAAAATACTTCTTTTTAATGCTTCATTTTATTTTGCTTACAAATAATCTCTCCATATGAAACATGACACACTTGCGTTTTTTTATTTTTTTTTAAACACAAAACAAGAAATTACTCTTATATAAAAGAAAAAAGAACCTTAAAACTGTAGGAAAAATATGTTTAACAAAAAAGTATGTGTATAAAACTTCATGAAAAGGACTAACAAGTCATTTCTGAAGCCGAGATGATTCAATGGTGAACCAGGTGCTTGCAGATCTCAGGGAGATGTCCTCAAAAGTGAGCCGTTACTCTGTCAACTTCCAAAAGATCCTCCAAGATCTAAAATAAAAAGGGGTAACAAAATCAATTAGGAATGAACTAATTTCTTTTTTTTTAATTGAGTCATATTACTCTGTCCTGCTGAAGATTTGTGAAAATTGAAGTGATGGTGATGAGCACAATATTGAGTTGTCCTTCTCCCCCTGGCCACGGAAATTAAGGTTTGCGGGCCCCTCTCGACTGTCCGAACACACACTTAAAAAATACACCTCTACACACGCTTGAATACTGTAGCCGTCATATGCTTAACTGTATAACTAGCACGGAATGATCTAAAATCGGCCCAAGTGTTGCTTTTAGAATGTGAAATCTGATCCAATCGACCCAATTGCGCACACTGTCTTTATCGCTGTTATTCTCCTTTTAAAAATAATGGATTGCTTTCAAAACTACAATACCCAAAAGCCCAGCTACAAAGTTTGTGATACATTTTTGTTGAGGTGAAACCTCACTTTAGTTTTAGATTTTATTATTCCTAATTTATCATTAACTCCTTAATAACACTATTAGCCCCTGCTTATTTATTTTTTTAAAGCAGTTAATACTATTATCTAGCCAGAATATTATTATTATTATTATTATTAAGAGTTAAAATTCATCAGTAATAAAATAAATCCCCACTGCAGCTACTCCATCTCTCAAAACAAACAAAATTAGTAATAAAATGCAACTAGACAAACCCTGATTAGTATTTATTACTAGAATTAACATTATTGTTATTTATCATATTATTGCAGTTGTTGTTCGATAAAAAGCATTTTATTATTATTATTATTATTATTATTATTATTATATATTATTATTATTATTATTATTATTTCACTTAAATTTTTAGTTAACATCTCACATTTTATTTTTTGCTTGCCAATCATATTTAATATCAAACCTTAATTTAATTTAACAGATCCTTTTTATATAACATCGGCATTAATGTGTTCCTCCTCCACCTCCCATAGTCATGACAATGTGTGCATTGCAGGGAGTCTGACATCAAGACAGACAGTTTGAATACCTGATCCTCTCGTGGTCATGACAATGTGTGCATTGCAGGGAGTCTGACATCAAGACAGACAGTTTGAATACCTGATCCTCTCGTGGTCATGACAATGTGTGCATTGCAGGGAGTCTGACATCAAGACAGACAGTTTGAATACCTGATCCTCTCGTGGTCATGACAATGTGTGCATTGCAGGGAGTCTGACATCAAGACAGACAGTTTGAATACCTGATCCTCTCGTGTTCATAACAATGTGTGCATTGCAGGGAGTCTGACATCAAGACAGAGTTTGAATATCGTAACCTATTTTTTTTTTTTTTTTACTTGTCCTGGCAGGGAGGTTGGAGTCTAAAGTCTATCTGAAATGTGAGGAAAACCAATTTGTTTTCACTGTCCTTGTATTTTTCATCAATAAACACTTCACTGTTTACATTAATGGAATTCTTAAACAATCTACTGGATTCTTAGTACCTCAATAGTGGGCATTTGCAGCCAAACAATTGCTTCTCCTGTTATGTTTTTAACTATTTTATGCACCCAGTCTCTACATTTTTTGACAGTTTATCGACTTTTATAGCGGTGTTATGGTCTTAAAAATACCTTTTTTTTGCTAATCCCTTTAAAGTGAGTTTTAATGAGAGTTGACTTTTCTTAAAAAACCCCACTAAGATTTAGGTTTTTACACCTTTGTACACTTGTTTTTTTTAACAGAAAAATAAAACATCTCAATGTCAACTTGAAGGCTTCATTTGCCCTTCCTTTCACTCACTATGTCTGGCGTGGTCCCGATTTTCTTGGCCAGTTCGCTGCGCTCCATGGTGCTCAGGTACAGATATTTGTTCAGCAGTTCCCCATCTAGAATGTTACGGACCGCATTCTGCAAGGAACGCCTATCACAGTGACTCATTCTACAGGAGAAACAAACAGCATTATACTGTGCCTTGGGTAAGTTAGGCTTTACATTAATTCACACTGAACTAAATCAGGCTGCCACCAGACCCATCTGAAAATAAATAAAATGAAGCGGCACCACTGATCACCCCTTATTAAAACTGACCTGAACGCCTTTGGGTTTAACCCAGCATGATGTGGAATCATTGTGTTGAGAGCATTCTGCAACATCAGCAGACGCCGGTACGTCTTCTCCTGCATCGGCAGCAGGAATCCAATCCCACCATTCAAGGTAGCTGAGGACAGCAAAACAGGAAACTCACAAGCCTATATTAACTAGCCAGGACCACACCAAAACCAAACAGCACATCAATGTTATCTAGCAACATAGTAGTGAAAGATGCCTATTTTTTATGTTTGCTATGAACATCCATGTATAATTTAGGACTACCAAACCAGGTGATGTGCTTGCCGTCCCAGCCCAGCGACTTCTTGCTGGCTCCCTCCGGAGTTCCTCGGCAGGGCATTCTCCAGAAGGCGTTGACGTTCGCGCCCACGTTAAAGTCGGCCCTCCGCAGGAGACGCATTCCGCCAAAGCTTTCCTTCGCTGGGAGTGAGAAATACAACAATGAAAAGTGTAGCATGCAGACAACAAAAATGACTCGATATACCCAGATTCAGAGTGGGATATAATGACAGATGCAAGTTGTGCTGTCGAATAGCAAGTTTCCTTAAGTACTTTTACTTTATATACTGTACATATTTAAAACTCAAGTACATATGAGTGCCTCCACTATTATTTTAAGCGGTGGATGATTAAAATGAAATCGCACTTGGACAAACTTGTTCAAGCTTTCATATTTAGTCACAGAGTACCACTTACATATCAAAGAACTGCTGCTCATGTTATCTTAGTATTTTCCATCTTTCAAAAAGTACCACTTCCTTATACTTACTTTAAGTTCTGCTTCCATCTAGTGGATACATATCTTTTTACATTGACTGTGTATATACAGCATGCATGCACATGGATTACTTACCTTCTGGCAGGTACATATAAACCATGAGGTTTTTATCTCGGTCCGACACTAAAAATAAAGAAAAAGATTGCTTGCTTTGGAGATCAGTATGCTATGTAATCCCTTGTTGCAGATGAGAACTCTCTAGGTTATACTGTACAACAAACTTTGTTAAATATTACATTGGGTAACCTATATCTGGCTTGATCAAATAACTGCTGTAAGAGGCATACATTCAGCGTCTGCTGCTTGTCAATAATTAAGCATTCTTCAGCACACATTAGAAATTAGAAATAAACCTAAATTTACAAAAAGCACTGACCCTATTTACTAGTATCATGATAAAATTACAAAAACAAAAATCATACAGAACATTAAAGAATCAAAAAGGTGTATTGAAAACAGGTCTCTAAACAGGTGCTTGTTTGGCTGCATTTAAAATCAATAAGCAAAAGACATAACTCACATTTTAATCTCTTATGTTGTTTAAAGTTATGGACAAAATCAGCAAGTGCCTTGCAATTAAAATACAGTGCATGCGTACACAAATACATTAAAACATAGAGGTTGAAGCACAGTACCTAGGAAGCCCAGCTGATTATTATCCACTATGAACTCAATGCTGTAAACCTCCAGAGGCTTGGCATCCTGGCACAAACAAACAGACGTTAGACGCTTCAGGTGAGACTCGATTTGTCAGCAACTGCACTGTTCTATTTAAGTGAAGCCTGCAACCCTACCCGACTGATGAGGGACAGAGTCTTGCTCTCCTCCTGGTAACGCAGAATGGAAATGCTCTTCATCACATCAGCTGCTAGGATGAAGTTTTTAATGCTGAACATCTGGTGGATGTAAAGCTGGGTGTCGATGAAGGCCATCCCAGTGAGGTCATTGTCCTTCAGGCTCCACAGGAAGATCTAACCAAAAAGGAAAGAGCAGGCTCAGCATGGGCAGTTTTCAAAGTGGGCGACCCCGACCTTGAGAATATATATTTAAAAAAAAAAAAAAACAGAACAATAGCTGTGCATCAAGTCAGTATCTCAAACCGTTAAATCTTCATCATGCAGAAACCAACAGATTCAATTAAAATGGACGTTAGAGCTTAGAAATCCGGCTTTCTTTCAGTATGCAACTGTATCACTTGGTAATTAGCCTGGCTAATAAATGGTTACCTTTTGCCCAATGGCCGAGACCAGGTATCCGCTGCAGTGGCACAGGGCAGTTACAGGTCCCTTCTGCTCTTTCTCATACAGAACCTTGAACTTGTTTTTGGTGAGAGGTTGCCCCGGCTCAGGGACCACCTCAATGATATCCATGATCAGGATCTGCAAATGCGAAGATGAAAAGTTAAAACAAATTCTTCTACGTCAGCAACTTGGGAGAGCCGGGCAGGCTATGTATTTTAAATTTTTATTACCATGTGGTATTGCTAGTTAATCAGGGAGCATCTTCCTGTGTTGGTTAAACTGGCTGTAGCTCAAGTCACATATTAACCTGAGATAGCCTGTATTTTGTTCCCATCTACAACTTCTCCTCACAACAGTGTACTGGTTTACAATTTAATAGTCCAAATAATAGTCCAAAGTCTTGTATTTGTTTGACTAGAAAAACGCCCCACGTTCCATTTTGTAGCCCCCTGTCTGAATGCCAGCTTACCCGGCCCCTGCACGTCACCTCCTCCCCTTGCATCAGACATGTTCCTGCAGCCACATAACCTTTCAACCCGGAAACAGTTTCCTCGCTCTTCAGAGCCACAGTCTTCATGCAGGTCACATGTTCCCATTCCTCCAGGTCAATCCTAGGGAGGGGAGGACTCAAGTTTACTACATGAACAATCTTAACTTCATAGCAAAATCTTGGTACAGATCTAGCAGAGTCTCTGTCCTAGTAACACCAAACATAGTATCCTTCTAATAAATGTTAGAAACACACAGACCGCCATGAATCCACAACACTTACGGACAGACAGACAGATTCTGATGGACAGTAACTTTGTCATTTATATAGCTACCTGCATGAAAACCTCTAGGTGTGATAATTTCAATTTTCTGACCACTTTGCGCTTTAACTAGGCACCTTAAACAACTTCTAAAAAGTTTCATGCATTTTACCATTTGTGGCTCTGTGTTCCCTTTCTCTTGCTATTTTAAATAAATAGCACGTGTGGCCTATTAATGTCATCAATTCAATTATACAAAATAATTTCCAAGATTTTCAGTTCTAGTGGTTTGATTTCATAAGCACAATTAATCAAAACAGAATGGGGTGCTCTAATAAACATGCACACTACTGTACTTCCTAAGTGTGGTAACAACCCGACGTAATCATGTCTTCTCATAAAAGTGGTTCTAGAGATACAAGTAAAAATGGAACCATGACACATGTATGGACATAAAGACAAGACTTAAAGGCACCAGATAGTCACAATAACTTGTGCTACAGAATGTACGAACCACGTTTCATCGGAACCGGACATGATGTTCTCTAAATTAGTGTACAACTCTAAAGGGTGACATGCATACAGTGCACACATCTAAAACCCTTTCAAATGGACTGTTAGTGAGAATCTCTTCCAAGCTGGTGGTGGTGATAATGAGACCAGTATACTGTACATGTTCTCTCACGCTCCCTCCTCACCGTGTGTTGGGGATGGTCTCCCAACTGACTGGAGAGATAAGCTGGATAGAGAACCTCTCCTGCAAGGGGCTGATGTACCTTTCATCTGCAAAGAGGGAACACCAGGTTAAAAATCAGGAGTTTCTTTAAAAGGACAGGGACATAAGCCAAGATCCATACAATTCAGTTTGCGCGAGTATGTAAAAGCCTAAGGGTGTATACATAGAAAGAAGAAAGCAATGCTTTAATATATAGGGAAGTATACTTTGGTTTGTATAAAGAGTGTGCATTATGTTAATGGCAGCCCTTTACCTTTGTCTATGATTTCAAACTCTTTCTCATCACCAGTCATCCGGGGAATGCGTGTACACGGCTCATTCACACTCGTGCACACTGCATAGACCTGCCAAAGAAATAATACAGAAACTCCATCAACTGCATAGACCTGACAAAGAAATACAGAAACTCCATCAACTGCATAGACCTGACAAAGAAATAATACAGAAACTCCGTCATTGCCATGGCCGGATCTCAACCCTTCCTCATCATAAGGAAAAAATAAAAGAAATACTACAAAAATCTTACCTTGGATTCCACATGATAGGAGACGTAGTGTGCTGTGCAGCGCAGTGGGATCTTCCTGACCGGCCACGGAGCGTCATATGAGAGATAGGTGGGCAGAACACTGATCCTCAGCTCTCCCTGGGAAATTGCATTGCACATGTCTTACAGTAAACACGTGACAGCCAACTGGTTAATCCAGCCACTTCATACTCCGAAAACACAGGCTCTGCAGAAAGCTCTGCTTTAACCCTTTCAGGACCAAGCACTTTTCAGAGGGATGCTCCCCCAGGACCAGGGTTTTTTTGGCTGCAGTTTACTCTCATCCTCTAAAACTTCACTACAAATCTTTTTTTACAGTAGCATCTTGGAAATTGTGTCCTTTTTTCAGAACATTCTGGGGAGATTTTTTTTTTTTTTTCAACACAATATTTCTTTTTTTAAGTGAAGTACTTTTTATTATGTATTCTGCTTAGAGATACATGGATAAAAATGTGTTATTCTATGACCCGAGGGACCTACAATACTCCCTGAAAGCTTTTTTGAAAAATACTGATGTTTAGGCAAATTACTCCCGAGTGACAGCAATGACATTTATTCTCAGGTCTTTACAGCAATAAATAGACACTACTCTCGATATATTTTCTCTAAATAAATATTTATAAATAAGTTATTCATTTCATTATAATCACTAATAAGGAAAAAAAAAACATGTTGTAAAAACATATATATTAAATCACAAGAGAGAATAAATGTTCTAACATAATTATAAGTCAAATACATCAGATTTACAACGGTTCCCCCTTTTTTTCATTAAGTTCCTGTAATGTTTTGTTTCTGCTTTTGTCTCCACCTGGCTGCTGTAAACTATCTCTGCCCTTTAGACACTAAAAGACCCTCTCAGTGACATCACCAAAAAAAAAAAAAAAAAAAAAAAAACCACTGTCGGGAGGTGAACGTCAGTCCCTCACCTCTCCATTGATATGTGTTTCAAGCCTTTACTGCAAAGTACGGTGGCCCTGTAAGTCATCAAAACGAAGAGCTATTTTTATCGTGTTAACACCATCCTGGTCCTTAAAGGGTTAATAGGTTTAGAATAACACTGCCACAAGCGCAGATGTTAAGGCCTCAGTTCAGACAGGTAGGGCAAGCCGAATGCATTGCAGTGTGTGTGTGAGAATAGGGGCAAATACAGGGACAAACACTTTGTAACACTTCACTATAAGATTAAAGTTCTGGTATACTCGAGAAGTTTCAGCCTGGTTTACGTGCTGCACATAGCACCGAGATGGCCCTTGTCAGAGTTGTGAATGATCTGCTCATAAGCTCAGAATCTGGCTTTCCATCAGTATTAATTATTCTAGATCTCAGTGCTGCCTTTGACACTGTAGATCATTCCATCCCACTGAATCATCTTGAAAGCACAGTAGGACTGTCTGGCCTTGTCCTGTCCTGGTTCAAATCTTGTCTTTCTGATAGGTTTCAGTTTGTCTCTATTGGGGTGGTAAAATCTGCATTATCTGAAGTTGTCTGTGGTGTTCCACAGGGCTCCATTCTAGGTTGCTGTTTTCATTATATATGCTACCGTTCGGTGACGACATCCACAGACACAGAGTGATCTTCCATTGCTATGCTGATGATACTCAGCTATATGTGTCCCTGAAGCCGGAATTCCTTCTGCCTGGGTGTTATTAGACACTTGCCTTACAGACACCAAGCATTCAATGTCACAGAATTTACTAATGTGGAATTCAGATAAAACAGAGGTTATGCTAGTGGTCTTACAGAACCAACTAAAAGGAAATGTGCGATTACATGAGCTTTACCCTTGCAGTCTCTCATCAAAACTTAAACTAGAAATTAAGAGTTTGGGGCTCATCTTTTATCCTGCTCTCTCATTTGAGACTCATATTAGGGAAGTTACTAAAGTATCTTTTTACCATTGGAGAAATACAGCCAAATTTAGACCAATTATATCCATATCTGATGCCGAGAGACTAATGCATCCCTTTGTTTCATCTAGAATTGATTATTGCAATGCACTTTTTCCATAAAAAAAAAAAATACGATAAGGAAACGTGTGGTATCCCGCTTTCAGCTTGTACTTTAAATTTCTTCATGCCTAAGTACTTCACTGCTCTACTTCAATACCTGTTTGTTGAAATAGAGGAATCCTTTGGGGCAGTTGATGTTGTGGAAAGGGGAGAAGCAATCAATGGAGCCGTCGATAGTCATGGGGTGGAGTCGCAGAGCGCCCCGGGAAGTCACCAGGAGCCAGTGTGGGGACGGGCCACAGATAAATACCTGGGGGTGGAAACAGGGCATGTAAGCGCTCACTTGATAAAAAAACTGTCAGCACTGTCTCCAAGCACATTACAACATGAGAATTATAAATCAGACGGCTATTAAACCCGAAACAAATCTTCAACTCTCATTGTGCTCTGAAAGAAGAAAGCCTCTTACTCCCGAGTATCCTGAGATATCTTCAAAGTATCGGAACCTGGCAGCCCTGCCCTTCACAGCAGCTGCATCCTCCCCGGACACGCCCTCACACTTCTTATCCTTCTTCGACTGCTTCACCTTCTTCTCTCGAAAGTTAATGCTGTGGGGAACCTGAAGGAAGGGAAGGCAGACAGACATGCTTGTCATAAATCACTTGTCAGAGATCTGCAGGTACAGTCCTTGATGCTAAAATTAAAATTAATATAGAATAAAGACGTGGTTCCAGGTTGCTCTAAGTAGAGAGCAGACAGACAGTGTTGGTTTAATCACAGTTAACCTCTGCTCAAAAACTCACTTAGAAGCACAGGAAATCTAAAAATCGTTGGCGAGACAGACACAAGGATTACTGAAATGCAGAATTTCCGTGGAAACAGCCTTGTGTCTGCAGAAGGGTCTGTTTTACCTTTTTGAAGCGCACTTTCAGGTTGTTCTGACCCTGCTGCACGTCTCGTCGAAAGGCCTCATAGATCAGAAGCTCCTGGTCTACATGAACCTGTGATGGGACACAGAGCACATTAAAGTGAATAATAATAATAATAATAATAATAATAATAATAATAATTACAGGTGATCACAAACACAGCAATGTCTTTGATGATGCTATCTGTATATATAGCAAAAAAAAAAAAAAAAAAAAATTAAAAATTAAAAATTCCTCACCAGCAGGTAAGGGCGTGTCTGTCGGTTGCCTAGCGACACTAGCAACACCTCTTTTACCAATGGTATCTCCCCCTGGCGTGTCACTTCCTCCTTCTTGCCCTCCCCTTGGGCAGCAGCCTGTCCTGAAGAGCTGTCTACCAGCACACGCTGCCCCACGGGGAAATTCTTCACCAGGAACACCAAGCGCCAGTCAGGGAGCTGGTAAATCTGAGAGGCACAATCACAGCAGCACGCTGTTATCTTAGCAGCGGAATAAGACTAACAGGCATTCATTATGACTTGAACATCCAGTTACAAAGCTTAGCTGAATTAAACAGGAATGCCCTTTGCACATCCTGGTTTCATATCAATGTCAAGATGCACCACAACTACAAGGGGCAGAAGAAATCTACAGTAGCAAGTTTCACACTTTTTCAAAAACTAATAAAGCCATTCATTTCCACCAACAGCCGTCTCCAAACTGCTGGCAGTGTGAGTAGTACAAGTATTCATCCTTACCTCCATGACCCCGTTCTCCCGAACCACCATACACCAGTGTGTGGGCTCCACCATGTAATGGGGGCTGTCCTTGCTGTAGCTGAAGGAGGCAGAGGCACTGCGACTAGACTCTTCTTTAGAGGCACTGAAGAACTGGCCAGAGTCTCCATACAACATCTCCTCCTCGTCGTCCATGACGTGACTAAAATAAATCACAATATAGGCTCTTAAAAGGGTACGGACAACTACTGCAAACAGCAAGACAGCAAATCGAGTCAGTCCATGTCAAATCAAAACTGTTTCTAACCCTAACATTAACTGCAATGTAGTTGGATCCTACAGAAGATACGGAAACATGAAAAATGAGTGTCCTCATTGGTTTCGGACAGCCAAAATCTGAGGCCGTCATGTAACAAAGTGTGTTGATTTGATGTGGAAAAACTTGCTTGTATTTTTGGGTGGAAATTCGTAAATGTAGCACTCTAGAGCTGATATCTCAGTGGGACATTACTGTTGGGAATGTATAAAGCCCACAGCAATCTCCTACCTGAGCTCCTGAATGACTGTCTCTGTCTCTGGCTGGGTCCCTGGTGCTGTATCCTCCTTGGCGGTGCTGGAAACCCGATTCTCCGTTGTGAACATGCCGCTGACGTCTCGATAAGCACACAGGGCGATCACTCTCGATTGCTAGGGACAGAGAGCAGGCACCACATCAACCTAGCTCCTTGCTGAACTGCAAAACTGAGAATTACTTTTTTTTTTTTTATACGTTTCTAAGTTGTTTATGTATTTTTTCTTTTTTGCATTTCTGAATAATGGGCCTGATTTAATTAAGGTACAATGAACATAGGTACATTTGAGGCCTTAACCCTTTGCGGTCCTATCTCGGACCAGGCCCGACAATACAATTTTCTCTTTCCAGTCGTTTTTTCTCAGGAAAAAGCAGATAAAACCTTTCAATGGCCAAATGAAGCCGAAAAAAATAAACGGCGTATCTGATAGCCCCATGCACCATGTAGATAACAGACACAAACAAAGGAGATAGCTGCTTCTGCATCCAGCGCGCAAAGAATATCACAGACATCTGCAGAGCTTTTTGAGATGTTATAGTAATAAAATAATGACTTGGATCACATTATTGAGGAGTTTGGTGATAAAACGAGTGATCAGGAGAGGATTTATCAGTATCCACGTCTATAAAGAGGTATGTGAAAAACACAGCAAACAAGGGGTGGGGCTTGGCTGGAGATACAGCAGTACTGAGTGTCCTTTTGCGATTCCTTTTAAACCTGTTTTACTCTGAAAAAAAATGTAAACAGCGCGTGTAAAATAAACAGCGCCTGTGAAAATAAACTGGACCTGATGCACCTGACAAACGCTGAATAAATAGTGCAAAAGGTTAAACTACTTCAGAGTTGCTTGTTTGTTGTTTTCAGATTAAGCTTTAAGATATTCATTTTACGATCTCCATAAATACAGCTTGTTGATTTTGTTGTAGATTTCTTCACTTCCAAACATAATTCTGTTTTAAATCAAAATAAAACGCTTACAGTAGGGTTTAATCCTCTAAACAACGCGTGTCAAACTCCAGTCCGAGGGCCGCAGGGTCTTCTGGTTTTCATTCCAACTTAATCTCTCAATGAACATAAATGATCTGATTATTTGGACATATTTCATATTTTACAGTTGATGATTTAAAAAATGCACTTGATTCAAGGTACACAGCCTATGAAACATTTTGAGACCTGGAGAGAAGTGTTACATTTGTCCAATTAATAAAATAATTAGACCAATTAAGTAACTGAGAGCTTGAGTGGAACAAAAACCAGAAGACACTGCGTTTGACACACCTGCTCTAAACTCTTGACTTACAAAACGTGTGAACCCAGAAAAGCCCCCGGACTTACTGTGTGAATGTGTGGTTTCTGCAGGGCGAGCCGGTGAGTCTTCCCCACGTAGGAGTCGCTCTTCAGGACAAACATCGTGACCTGCCCCTCGGCAGTCATGATCACCACGTAGGGGTCAGCTACGGCACAATGAACGATGGGAGAGCCCAGGTCCACAGGGATGAAGTGCAGCTGGTTCACTAGGGGGAAAGGAACCACATGACAAGAAGAGCACAACTGTTCATACAGTTAGCGCAAGGACTGGGGTATTTTGCATGATACCATATCTCTGAGGTATCCACCACTCTAACCTGGACAATGTATTTGTCTTAATCAATGTTTCGATAAACACTGGTTTTTAATCCCATTTTGATTGAATAAATTGAGTCTGCAGATCACAAAACCTCTTTTAAACAGGTTTTAGAGTGGGTTAGAAGTGTATAATAATTTCCCAAGCAATATTTTCACTTGTACAATGTATATAAACACCCTTAAAAAAAAGTTTTCTGTCGCTGCTACTGGGTTTACATGCTGATCAAGTACCAATGCATTTGGCTAAGCTAATTCAGGCTTTGCATTATAAACCAAATACGTACCTCCTTCCAAAAGCCGAATACCCATGGGAGAGACCTGGACAATGTATTTGTTATCCCCAATATTGCCTGCAAAGACAGTGGGCCCTTGAGTAGCAAATCCACTGGTATCGAGTTCCATGATTTCCTGACCAGTTTGCAATATCTGAAATACAAGGCAAATGAATAAGGACCCAGAGAGATCTGGCACATCCATGTCATTCCTACATTATTAAGAATATTATTCCAATACTCTGCAGAACAACCAAGCTGTTTTCTTCTCTTGGTTTCCATAATGATAATTTATTAGAGCTATCCAAATGTTACACAGTGCTGGTTCAATATTCAAAAACAAAAAGTAAAGTATTAAGCATTTTTATTAATCTTTGTACTGTATAATTGGGTTTTACTGTTTAACAACCCCATTTTTAAGGGGAATTTTCTGCACAGCTCTGATATGAACCCTTCGTGTACTGCTGACTGCTGCATGGGAGGTGTGGTTACCATGGTGGAGTCTGCCCGGCTCAGGATGAGGAATCCGTGTTTCTTGTTGTCATCATCAGGGGTACCGAGGGGCACCTCCCCCTCTGTGGGTTCACCTTCCCCCTTCGGAACCTGGAGAAAGGGGACAGACACACCTGTTCAAAACATAACACTGCCATATACATATATATATATATAAGAAAACAATGGAACAAAAATGTACTTTTTCATTGAAAGTTTTAAACTCCAAAAAGTTTCAACGAGTACAAAGAGTCTTACTTCTTTCTTCTCAGAAGAAATAACCGTCCACATGTCCTGGCAGCCTGGCAGTTCGAAGGTGGTGACAACCTGAGGTCGGATGCTTCTCTGAAGGGAAAAAAGTTCACTAAACAGGTCACCAGGAACGCCAACAGAGCAGCCATCTCTTTCATTCGGATTGCGTATTGCTATGATATGAAATGCGGATTGTCATTTTCTGACATCATTTGTCAGCATCACTTGTCAGAGATCTGCTAGCACCATTTGACTGTGTACTTGTAATCTTTTGTAACAGCATATCTTGTTAGTAGAATTTATTTGTGTGTGTGTGTGTGTGTGTGTGTGTGTGTGTGTGGGTGTGTGTGTGTGTTGACTCTTGAGTTGTGAGTGTGTTTGTTTTAGAAACGTGACCAGAGGAGAAACAGGAGTACAGAAAGCTGCAAGATCAACTTGTACCTGGAGGTCAGTTATAATGATTTATTGAAGAATGATACAACCAGGGCAGTGATAACAAAGGGAGGATACTCAACAATGATATAACCATGTTAAGTATAAAACAGGCTTATTAGAGCTCTATGTTAGTTCACATGAAGAAAAGAAGACTGCTGTACCCTGGTCTCTAAGACCAGTGATTATAAACATTTTGTAACTGCATGCTGTCAATAAAGTTTATTAAATGTAAACCATGTTCTATTTGAGAAAATCCTTTGTGTCAATTCATAAAATAACACTCACTTTCTCTAGGCAGTTAACAATATATAACCCACAGATACTGTTTACTGATGATATATTTATGACAAGTTTATGCCAGCAAGACTTCTCAGTGCTGTGTGAGACACTGAGATTCAAGCACATTTCCTTAGGTGCTCCTCTCACCTGAAGCACGGACAGGGCACCATTCTTCCCAAAACCTGAACATACAACCACCTCCAGGTCTGGTTCTGGGCTGTCCTGAAACTGGATGAAGAGAGTTCACAGAGGGAGTAGTGCACTTGTGTGTTACTATGAATACGTTGACTAAGAATACATCCTTATAAGAATACATTCGTAGTCACCTGTGACTGCCCACAGCATGGCAATCTGTTTCTGAACAACATTCCACACACAAATTGTCATTCAGTCAACTGATGCAGTATTTATTCAGTTATTGATTTTTTGCTGGTTGTGGGGAGGGTCCAGCATTAGAAGCCTATTAACTCTATAAAAAGTTATATAAGTGATACAGTCTATGAATCCAGATTTTTCCTGTACTGTACAATCCCTTGGTCTTCACACATACCTCTTCAGAGAGAAAGGCAGGCTCCCCCATCGAGGCGTTGGCACAGGGTCCAATATTCAGTATACTGTCACACACCTACGAACATACAAACAGCAGATTCCAAATCCAAATCACTCTTTTTAGGGACTATAAGACCTCAGCTTTGCTTAACCAGAAAAGGAAAATACTTGCATTGCCCTGTTAATTTAACTAATTAAAGTACGACACCTACTAACATACCTACTCAGCTTCTATTTCAGCCTCTTGGATCACGAATGCTATGAAGCTCCCAATGCACTGTCCTCATGTTCTGTACTGACCCCTGACTAGTTCTCGGTACCGAGTGTTCTGTGTCGAAAATCCCCCAATTAAAGAGGACCAGTACCTCAAAGGAGTAGGTGGCCAGCTGGGTTCCAGTCTGAGCTTCATTGCCGTACACCTCAATCTCATCAACTTCATCCAAGAGAGCTGCCTTCCCAGCTGAAACACAAAGGACTGGAGCTGAGCAGGGTGTGAACAATGCAGGCACTGTGTGTGCGTGTGTGTGCTCCATGAGCATGCACATGGCTGAATGTGCTGGCTTTTACAGCAACTTCCTTTTGCTCTTTATAACACTCACTATAAAACATTTGCCTCAAAACATACTACATACTGAAGTATTACGAGACTTGCATAAATAATGCTATACCTTTAACCTGCTCACCTAGCAGGACACATAGCTGAGCTGAATCAGAAGTACAAGGACAAGCAAGAAAGGTAAGAAATTATTAATATACAGTTTCTGTTTCAACAAGTCAAATTCAAGACCCACTCACCAGACCAATTAGTCGAATCAACTCGTTTTTTTTTACTTGGAGGTTCCTCCTGAAAAACAAAGGTTTGTCAGTGCACTCGTCCCGTCAAGGATTTAAACAACTCAATACAGGGGTCAGTGTCCTGAAAACAGGTCACAAACAGCATTCACAATAAGTGGAGCACTTTTTCTAATAAATGCCCGCGCAGTGTCATCGCATCCATGCAAGTGGATCCCAAGATATACAGCCTTCAATATCTGTGTCAGTTTCGTTACCACAGAATGCACTGCATATGATCTTCACCCAGGGTGTTTCTCCTCTGGGCAAGAGGGAATAATAATTTTGCAACTCACTTGGATTTATTTCTTGAGTATAATTGTATAAAATAAAAAGCCTTTGTCCAAACGCTGTTTTATTTAGAAAAGTGTGAATATTGAAAGAGCTAACCAGGGAATCCTTAGTCCAATTAAATGTGAAGAGCCTGCAAGTGAGTGACAGAAGCTCTAGCCTCACCTTCTCCTTGCCCTCCTCTATGAGAGTCTCCTGTAATTTTTCTGTGTATTTGAGGAGCAGGGAATTACCAAGACGGGAGCCCAGGAACAAATAACCAGATTCCATGGGTGTCATCTGTAACAAAGGACATGCAGACCAATGCATTTGAAGAATGAACAGAAATGAGACAGTATGTATACTATGCTTTAAATGTATCTGCCAATTTATAGCCAAAACCAAAAGCAATAATTAGTCAGTCAGACAGACAGTCTGCTGTTCTCATTTAACTAAGATGAAAATCATTACTAAACTATAACAAAGAAATAAATATATATATTTTTTTTCACAGTAATTTTCCTACCCCACTGTTACAGTGATGAGAATGAAAGGAGAATGGACACCTTTGCACCAACAGCCCATGTAACAGAAAGAACGAGGATCAGCACGCTTTCTCTCCCCGGACTCAGGGTTTGACGTCACCAACGCCTCCCTCCATAATGGTGGGGAGACACTTCTGTGTAGAGCAGTGCAGGAGTCAGTCAATGGCCTGTATCTGCAGAGACATGCTGCAACCCCAAACCATTTGGGTTGTTTTCCAGCACACAGACACTGGCTTTGTGACAAAACAAGGCGTGCTGAACAATCTCAACACACACACACACAAACAAACACACACTTACACAAGTTGTGAGGACACTGGCGGCCGCTTTGTCAAAGTGAAACGCCCGCACACTTCTCATCCCATCAGTGATAAGGGTCAGCACGTAACTGTGTATAAGAAGAAGAAAAATAAAAAAGTAGTTACATACATTGGTTTCATAAGCTCTCTTGATATGGCTCCGCCAGAATTTAAAAAAAGCACCAATGCTTACATTTCTCCACCTTTCAGGGAAATCGCCATCTTGTCAGAGGCAATGAATGTAGCCTGGGAACAGTCCAGGGTGATCTTAACTTCGTCCTGCACACCTGATCAATGAGAACACCTTGGATTAGATTCAAATACAACATTAAGCTCTCAAAACATTTCAGACACAGCAATACACAGTACTTGTCAGATGTGATCATGGTGAACAGGCTCGGCCACTCACAATGCTACCTTTGACAAATCATGCTCCCAAACATATCAATTCAATACAATATTTTTAAAAGTGAACTGTTTATATATTTAAAAAAAAAAAAAGGTTCCTGTTTTACAGAGAGATGTTGTAATGGTCCAGACTACTGGTACTTACGCAGAGGGAACGCTGTTGTTCCATTGGTCTGGCTGTTGAGTGACACACCATAGGGAGGGACACTCTGGTTAAGGTACAGCAGGGAGTTCACTGCAAACACAACAACACCACCTGGGATATAGAAGCAAAGATATATTTTCACTTTTCTTTGCAGTGTCCAGTTTAAAGTTGAATAAAGTCAAAACTTTACTGCTTGTTTTGTCAGATTCTCAAATTGTAAACATGCAGTATTAAATGCAGAATGTGTATCACAGGTCACTATCACAGTCTGGCTAAGCCTGGGTGCAGGACATGCTTGCCTATAGGTTTGGGCACAGCCATGACTTGGGTGCAATCGAAGGGCAGGTTGCTAAGTGACCAGATGACCGGGTGCACTTTCTGCATGATGTTCAAGGAGATGGCCACAATGCAGCAGGTGTCTTGCCGAACTGCCACACGTCTGCAATGAAGAGGGAAACATCTACCTCAAAGAGAGGTAGAACACTGCAACACTGTGCTAGTAACATGCTAATATTACTTCAGACAAAAACACTGTGCTAGTAACATGCTAGTATTACTTCAGGCAAAAACACTGTGCTAGTAACATGCTAGTATTACTTCAGGCAAAAACACTGTGCTAGTAACATGCTAGTATTAATTCAGGCAAAAACACTGTTCTAGTAACATGCTAGTATTACTCGAACAGACATAAACACTGTGCTAGTAATCAATCAATCTATTTAATATAATGCCTTTCATAGCAGACCAACCCCCCACGAATGTATTTACTCAAACTGTTCTAGAGGTTTCTGAGTTACTCTCAAACTGCAAAAGTTGTAATGTTTTTATTATCTGAAGTGTGGCACTGACTGCTTGACTCATTCATAACAACTTTAACTACCAAGGCTGCAGACTAGAAACATAATATGCTAAAAGGGTTTGGTGACAGCCAGGACATAAGCTAAACATCTTAGGGGACACGCACGTAAAAATAGACTAGAATATTTTTTACTCTTAAGGACTCATTCCATATTTATGACTACTTATTTTACAGAGATTCTGGCAATATACACCAACAAGAAGACAGTCTAACAAATACAAACAGATACAGACAGACACATGCTTAACTAAACAGTATAAAGATAGTATGTCCCTCCGAAGCGATCTTAACAATCCAAAACAAATATTATCATACGCAGCAAAAAAAAAAAAAAGCAGTGCTGACCCTGGCCACGTCTGGTTAGGCTCATAGAGAATGAGCAGGGTGGGCTCATAGTACCCGTGCAGGAACTTCATGTCAACGATGTTCAGCAGCCTCTCATCCAGCTCACGCACATCAATAATATAACTGGGAAGGAAATTAGACTTCTGTCTGTAGGGGGAGGAAGAAGAAATAAACAAACAAATAAATAAATAAATAAAGATTTGTAATTGGATACCACACCTTTAACTATCAATTAAACCTGTATTTAAGTCTTTGAAAAGAACGGCAGAGATACTTCACACCATTTGTAATTAACTGAAAGAAAACATACCCTTCCCCCACAACCCCCTCTTGTTCATCAGTTAAAGTGTCCTTTCGGAAAGGCAGCACCACCAGTCGAGTTCCATAGACCAGCATCACAGCACAGCGGCTCTCTGGGTCAACATGGACAATGGGGATGTGGACATTCTGTACAAAACCGTCCTGTCAAAATAAAGGCAAGATGTTAAAAAAGGGGCATGGAACACAGGTACAAAGCTGACATTGCGCTTTGGGTGAGAGCGGATGAGGTCCTAGTCTGGGATTCAAAACCACCATTCCCAGTTCTTATTGCTATGTCACGTTTCTCTATCTACTTGTTAGCATGGTCTGAAATGCAGTTCAGTTTCTACAAAATAATGGCAGAAAGAGTTTCGACCATTCTTACCCGTAATTCTGGTTCTTCAAAGTAATGGAGAGAAAGCGTCTTAAGATCATGCGTCCCAGAATCATACTCCACCACCGAGAGCTAGCAGACAAAGTGCGAGGGTCAGTGCATTGTAACTGCATTGCAAGCACGAGCAGATTCCAAACTTTTTTTTTTTTTTTTTTATAGTTGCAGTTATTGATGCAACAGTGATTACATCAACATTTTATTTGCATACTGTGATGCATTTCTGTGATGTTGCTCTTTAAGGAATTATCTTTTTTTGTAGTTAAACCTAGAAACATTTTTATTGCAATAGATAGTTGTTTTTTACTAGCTGAGATGACGTAAAAAAAATAAAAAAGGTAAAATCAAGCAGCAATTGTACCTTTGCATCCTGGAAGCTGAGCAGCAGGGCATCTCGATTGGACGCCCCCAGCTGCACACTCGTCATTGACATGACATTGCCAAACAGAGAGAAGGCTGCCACCTGCTCCAGCTTCTCTTTACGGATCCTCACCTCTGGGCAACAAAGGATACGTATGTGCTTTTTTATGCAGCTCAAATACATTAACAAGGAAAGCTCCTCACAGTCCTAGAAAGGGTTGTATTAACATGCTTATTTTACTTAGAATTTTTGTCCATCAACACCACTTTTATTCCATTTTATTCCAAAATGTAATTGTTAAATATTTTAATAGTAATAGACAATCTTGCTAAACATTAAATCAGTTTAATTACGTAGTATTAACATAGACAGTACATTACTATACAATACTGAACTTGATATGATAGCGCCTACACAGTATGTACTGACACATACCTGATGACTTTTCTCCTTTGGATGTGGTCTGTAACAGAAATAGACATGAATGGCAAACCCGTAGGCAAAAATTTGCAATATGTAAAAGGCTTTTGTTGTACAAGACAAAACTTTAGCTTTGGTTTTAGCTATGAAGCACATTGATACAATACAGCAGATGCACAAATTAGATACAAACTTTCCCAGGAAAATTTGAAGGGGCATCTAATGGAACCCATTCTTTTTTTCCCCGAATAGCTAGTGACTTCAAGTGACTTCTACCCTGAGAATCTGACGGTTCTATATGGATAATGGGAGGATTTCTGTCCTCAAAGCTGTCACTCCAGAATATTACCCTATAACAGTAAAATGCTACAAAAAAAGGATAGTCCTTGCTCAAGAAATGTGCCACAGTTCCACCCAGTACCACACACACAGCAGGTACTACATGGTGATTTTAACATGAATAGAAAAACCAAACCGCCTTTCCCAGCAAGATGCATCTGATTCACTCACCTCCACATCATGGATTATCCTGTAAACGTACAGCTGGGACGTTCCTGCGACCACCAGGTTGTTCTCATGGCTAGAGATAAAGTTGCAGTACACGGAGAACTCGACCGCAGTCGGAGGGTGAGCCTGTCTGTAAACTGCATACATCCTGGCTGAGTATGCTGAACCCACGCAGAAACCAGATGATTAGGGTCTGGATCCGAGGGTTATACTAAACTGGGTCGTACACAAACACTACTCGCCATTAACATACAAACAGTGGGGTCGTTAAATCTGAAAGTACCGACACGTCACTAAAATACTGATTTTCTTAAAGAAGAATTATTATACAAATTCACATTTTCTTTGTATACTGAATGTTCTAGTAACTCATAAAAGTTATTATACATTAATTTTTACAAGTATTTCCACAAAGTGTATTTCTCCATCCTTTCAGAATGCCTTACTTTAGGCTTCTGTGTGCCTAGAGAAAACAAACGAAACTGCGTTCCGCCACGATTGCACACGGATTACAAACAGAGAAATATCTATACTTGCCATGTCATGTGTCACAGAACCTGATAATAAGTGACATACAGCGATTAATACAAAGCGGGGTGATTTTACATGCATACACAACAAGCAACAACAGCGAGTATTCTATTCGGTTTTTGCCAAAAAAACAAAATTGTTTTGTTTTTAGAGTACACATTTCAAGCCTTAATTTAGTAATGGTAACAATCGCATCTTGCCATATACAATAATGCAATCATGTTACAGGTAATTATGATGTGTGAAAACATGAAGCATACACCGTAATCCCGGCAAAATCGCACAGCCTGCATTTACTTAGGCACAGAGAAAGACTGGGCTACTTCATTTAACCTACCTTTGCTTATAAATTCAGATTTACACTCTTGTTACAGAAGTCTACTTTGTGCAGCTAATACCATAATGTAATTTCCCCATTTATGTCTGTGGAATAAACCAGTTATATGTTATTCTTGTCTTTCATTCATCTTCAGCACCACCACGCAAAGCAGTCTATTGCAGCGCGTAAACACATTCCGACAAGGAAACACTGGAAGCAAAGCACAAGGTTCCGACTGCACGGAAACAAAAGTTACTACTTCCTACTGTTCAGTGATATGTAGGCCAGAACATATTTCGAGTGGTTCGTAGGATATTGGTTTTGTATTCGAAACAAATTCACTGGATGTTGTAACTGAAACAATATCCAATGTATGTATTACCGTGTTTGTCTATAGGTAACATTTCCCCGGCTATTATTTGTGCGGTATTATAATTGAACGAACAACAAACAACTCAGAACTAGCCCCCAGGTGCAGTTGTTTGTAGTCTTTGGCCATTTAATGCTGTTACACTTACCGGTACTTTATTTCTGTCACAACACGTGCATTAAGTGAAGATCTGCAATGTGTGAAATGTACACGCAGGTAAAGGCAGACTGAATACAGAAAGAATACCCAGAGATTTCAGGAGCAGTCAGCACGAAAAAATGTATAACGGGCTTACGGTATTTACTTTTCAAACCACCGCTGGACAACAATTTAGTTAATCGGAGTAATGGAAAAAGCACGAATACAATTGCATGTGTTGTATCTATCCAGTTGAGTTTATACATTGCTAAAACGCTTGGTCGATGTAATTCACACTAAAAAGGTGTAGCCATTACCCTTGGGAGAGTCAGGTAAAGAGATACAGTATTGTGTCTATTTCAGACTGGCAACAATTAAACTTATGTTCTCCAATTAATTGTTACGTGTTGCTAATAACTACATTGGTAAATACACAGTCCAAACATTATTTACAACAATGTTGTGATGTTTGTTTTAATTATCGTAACCACTTTTGAATAATTACATCTTTGGTTTTAACATACAGATTCGAGTCCTAACACAAAAAACATGAAATATACACCAGTGTAAAAACATCTTCCACGTTTGTGAAGCATTGATGCTTTGAAGGTCGTGCATTTCCCCCAAGCTGCACCCTGTCGAAGGCAGTTGTAACATCCATGACATGAAAACTGAAGGTTTTAAAAATCCATCCTTCACTTAATTTTTCTAAATCAGTGTTAACCATCCCACTGTTATTTTGAGACACCTTGTCCTGTGTTGATGGGTCCTTGCTTACATTTTATGCTTCAGTTTGTAATATGCCGATATTTCAAAGCCATCCTTATGGAATAACAGTTGCTGCATCTTCACAGTACACAATCACTCCCTGTTGCTGTGCTGTGGCTTTCATTACGGTACTGGAATTCATAATGAGAACAGGACACACAATCACTCCCTGTTGCTGTGCTGTGGCTTTCATTACGGTACTGGAATTCATAATGAGAACAGGACACACAATCACTCCCTGTTGCTGTGCTGTGGCTTTCATTACGGTACTGGAATTCATAATGAGAACAGGACACACAATCACTCCCTGTTGCTGTGCTGTGGCTTTCATTACGGTACTGGAATTCATAATGAGAACAGGACACACAATCACTCCCTGTTGCTGTGCTGTGGCTTTCATTACGGTACTGGAATTCATAATGAGAACAGGACACACAATCACTCCCTGTTGCTGTGCTGTGGCTTTCATTACGGTACTGGAATTCATAATGAGAACAGGACACACAATCACTCCCTGTTGCTGTGCTGTGGCTTTCATTACGGTACTGGAATTCATAATGAGAACAGGACACACAATCACTCCCTGTTGCTGTGCTGTGGCTTTCATTACGGTACTGGAATTCATAATGAGAACAGGACACACAATCACTCCCTGTTGCTGTGCTGTGGCTTTCATTACGGTACTGGAATTCATAATGAGAACAGGACACACAATCACTCCCTGTTGCTGTGCTGTGGCTTTCATTACGGTACTGGAATTCATAATGAGAACAGGACACACAATCACTCCCTGTTGCTGTGCTGTGGCTTTCATTACGGTACTGGAATTCATAATGAGAACAGGACACACAATCACTCCCTGTTGCTGTGCTGTGGCTTTCATTACGGTACTGGAATTCATAATGAGAACAGGACACACAATCACTCCCTGTTGCTGTGCTGTGGCTTTCATTACGGTACTGGAATTCATAATGAGAACAGGACACACAATCACTCCCTGTTGCTGTGCTGTGGCTTTCATTACGGTACTGGAATTCATAATGAGAACAGGACACACAATCACTCCCTGTTGCTGTGCTGTGGCTTTCATTACGGTACTGGAATTCATAATGAGAACAGGACACACAATCACTCCCTGTTGCTGTGCTGTGGCTTTCATTACGGTACTGGAATTCATAATGAGAACAGGACACACAATCAGCCTGCAGAGTCCACAACACAGCTTTATTAGCAGACTGGCAAATTAAAGAGAATCAGTAGGTATACAGTCAAGTATAGATTAACAGCCTATAACACAGACAGACCGTCTGAAACAGGCAGTAATAGCATTTACAGTCTTATTCCCAGCAACTGAGCAAGAGAGAGCTGGGAGTTACTTAACATCGGCAAGAGAAACCTTTCCAAAGGACAGGACAATGGGGTGACCAATCATGGTTATTATTGAGTCAGACCATATGATTAGTCACACAGGACACTATTAGAGAAGAAACAGTTGCATTTTTTTACAGGACTTAACACTACTTTGGGTGGAAAAACACCTGCTTATTCCTAATTAAAGTATTTAAAAAAAACAAGCAAAAGAACCAAAAGATAGTCTACACAAAAACAGCAGGACCAGCAATAATGCTGCTGATGCTAGCAGAGGCAAAACAATGGATTTTAAAACCTTGATTTTTTAACTTGTTTGCTAAATTGCATTGCCTTTTACGTTTTACAGTCCTCTGCATGGGTAACATTTTGATTTAATTTTGCTGTTTGGTCATGAATGGGGAATTTTACAAACTGCTAGAATACGTACCAGATTTGAAAGTATGTACTATATTACAGCGCATGTGTCGTCTTTTGACAAGTTTTATTTTCAGAATCAATACCATTCTGAATTAAAATGTAGTACTGTACCAACAAACCAATACAGTACATCTAAATGGAAGCCTACTTATTTTAAAACACAGTCCTTTCAGCAATGTATTTTTGACATTGCATCTTTTTCGTGTTCCCAGACAAGGATTGGAACAGGCCAAAATCAAATAATCAGATATGCATCACACTCTTTTAAAACATTAATCAAGTCTAAATTTTATAGGGTTGGAATGTAAGTGCTGACTGTATACATACATACATACACACAGTGTATAGAGACAGATACTGTATATATATATATATATATATATATATATATTTCGATGGATACATAGATTTTTTGGAGCAGTAGTTCTGTTTTTAACCACATATTCAATTGATATATGCCCCCAGAAAAGTACCCTTGAAGGTTGCAGTTCTTGAAGAAGTTGGTTAAGTTTTCCTTAAGGGCTTACTGTGATATTTCACCGACGGGTGAAAGGGAAGTCCCTGCTGCTCCTTAAAACAGGTACTCTGGTCTGCCAGACAGATAGTAACAATCCACTGCAGGATATTCGGACAGTGTGCATGGCGCCATGCCGAAGACATATGTATTTATTTATTTAGCTCAAAGAGCCAGCTGCCCAACGTTTCGATATGTTGTACATATCTTTCTCAAGGGAGCCTGTGTTTGAATTGCACACACAAACAGGTTATTTAATACAGCATATTGGGCTCTTCGTGAAGGCTATAGCACTACCAGTGGATTCCTAAGCCTCAATCATGCAAGACTGTGTTTAAATGTCCTGAAGCTGTATTTGGCATGGAAGGATAAAAATACTGCCTGTCTGATTATAATCAGTGCTTAGAAGCTTCTTACCACTCTGAGCTGAAGTAAACTGGAACTGTATAAGTAGAATAGGGTTCCCAATGTTAGACATTATTTTACTAATTGATGCCAGAATTTTATTTATTTATCTCATGATCTTCACTCTCCAAAACTACAGTGGTTTTAGCCCTAAACCTTTTGGCAGGTAATAAGGTACTCGGGATAGGCCTGGGTGTCATTGAAGATCACAAAGATCTCTGGCGAGTCTGTGCGGTCCACCACACTGTGGTATCGCAGCGGGATGCGGGAGTTTTCTTTCAGCGGAGCTGTCTTCATTTCGTGTTTCCCTTTGGTGTATTCCCCAGTCAGCACCTTCACCACAAACACATACTTGTATCCTTCTTCACTGGGAGGGGAGTACTGGTCCTGCACAGACAAGGCCGATTCCACAGCAAAGTAGACTCCTTGTCCATACACTGTGGCTGGAAAGAAAAACAAAAGAAGACAATTCAAGAAAAAAGGACTTAAAGACAGAGGCATCAGGCACAATAGTGCACAAAAGCACTAGGGCTGCAACGATAGGTGCACTTTGACCTTTGAAGGTTCGGAACACATTACTGAAGGAAGGTTCGAAACCTTCGATGGTACTAACTTGGATAATTTACTGGTGACGTCACCACAGCTACTTGTTTGTATTGGATTAAAATCCTATTATTTTCTATGTAATCCATATAAATGGAACACAACATTCACATGTAGTTTAAAAATACATTATACAGAACAGTGTTTTTATCACACGTAATTGATGCTGCTTGCGATATATACAGTAAGCTTGCACTGCAGCAGCACCAACTGCAGCTGATTTAGGCAAAAGAAAACTTTGTTTAACACTCACTGCTCCAAGCAGGTTATCAATCAGACATATTTTACTACTACTAAAAATAAATACTACTACTACTGTTATTATTGGTAATAATAATAATAATAATAATAATAAATAATAATAATAATAATAATAATAACTGATGCTTGTCAAGTGACTCCAGGGATCGGTTGTGACTTGATGATGCATCAACAGTTGCTTGCACAGTTTGCATTCAACTATTTTTTTCGTCGTCTGGGCATTTAACAAAAAATTCCTAAACAGCAGAGGGGTTTCAACAAATTTTTTTCAATACAGCTTACGCTATACAACACTTTGCTGTCAAGATGGCAAATGAAAAAATTAAAGGTTTTCCTCTGGATAACAGGAGCTGGAGGGGGGAGGGGCAGACAAATGAACTATTAGTGTTAGCATATTTTGTATGTTTCAAACATATTGTACCATAGCACTTTCTCTTACACTGTCTTGCACACTAGTTATTCAGTACATATTTTACAACCGCTATAGGTACCCCCCCAGTGCTTTGAATACTAAACCCTACTCCATACATGGCAGCGGCACCATATAGAGCTGCTACATATAGTGATTTGGTAGTGGATTTTAATACAACTTTTGTTTGTGTAATACGCATTATACAAAATCAAAAGTTCCAACTTTTGCATGTAAATGGCACTTAATGCGACTTATAGTAGTTCACACATTGGCAAACGGTTTCTGTTAACAGAGAGAAAAAAAAATAATGCAGTGCGTGAATGCCACCTGACGAACCTTCGAAGGGTTAAAACTACCTTCAAATTCCTGGCTAGAGAACAAACTTTCGAACACAGCCCTAAAAAGGACTGTACAAAGGCACCCAAACACAGTAGAGCTGTATGCACATAGACCTCGCTGCAAACCATAAAAATCAAACCGTCTAAAATTTGGTACAATGAGACTAAAATATAATTTTCCCCAAAAGGAACTTACAGTATGTTTGGAGAAGAAAAATGCAAAGTGTGGTGGTTCGATCATGATAAGGGGGTGTTTTAGAGGTTCAGGGGCTGGAGACTTTCATGTGATTGAAGATCGAATGAATGGAGCCATGTTTATCAAAACATTCTACACAGTACAAGGATGCCATCTGCTCGTAGGCTGATTGGCAGACAGTTTATCTTCCAACACAACAACGACTCAAAGCATACGGCTAAGTCAACTCTGAATGGTCTCGCTCAGCATTTAATGAATGCACAGATAGTAAATAAAACAACAAACAAAAACACAGGACACGGCGCTCGTCGGCAAAACAAAATGATAAACAAAATGGACTAACACGAAACAAAACACGGTGAGCTTCTATTTTACTTATTACTTATCACAATTGCCTCCGTCTCCAATCCGTTCTCCACTCACCGAACACACAACCCCGAGTGGGTGAAAACATGCAGCTTTTATGCAGCTGTACCGAGACTCGATTCCTAATCAATCATTCAATTGGAGTCGCGGTACAACTGCACGTGAATTAATAAAATGCAGTTCCCCGTGCTCACATATTATTATGTTTTACTTGCACGTGAAGTGCTGTGCAGTCCTCGTGACAAAATACAAATATACATTTTAAACACTTGTGTTACATAGACCCGTTTATATCCTGTGTACCAATGACTATACACCAACATTAACACACAACATATAACAGAAAATACACACAGGGGCGGGCACTTTGCCACAAGGACACACAAAATACAAAAGCAGGGGAGGCAGTACTTTTGTCATAAACTAATACTTTTAATGAAAAGTTAGTTTTTTGATAGAGTATTTATTAAATTACTAAAGATTGTGTATTTTGGTTTTTGTTTTAATAAAAAGTGGTTAAGGTTTAGTAAAATCTTGTCCTTAACTGTTACCTTGAATTATGCTGTAAGTGTAGGGTGCCAATATTTTTCACACACACACAGTCACAGACAAAAGTATTTGGGCAGTTTATAAAAAATTTTAAAAAAGAGAAAAACCACAATGAAAGCAGCTACTTAATTTCTAATTCTAACAAATACTTTTGTCTGCGACTATATAGATCAAGTTTATATTGAAGTGATTTGCCATGTTAGACAAAACACCCTTCTATGCAGTTTTCTTTATGACATTTACCGTTCTTTCCACAAAAGCTCCTGTTGAAGCCATGCAAACAGATCTCTCTCATGCCAGTTTCACTGGTGCCGTGGTACAGAGTCCTCTCCACGTCAGCCTGGGTGCAAGTCTGCAGCATGCTGGCTTTCTTCAGCTTGTACTGATTGTACAGCAGGCTATTCACCATCTTCTCAACCTACAATTAAACAAAACCTCATCAGTGCTTCAGTAATTAAGATAAAGTCATTTAAGAAAACACGTATGACTTCATTAGCAAGCCAACAGTCTTAACAGATGAACAGCAATACATCTCAGTGCTTGCTTGTCCTTAATTCAGAGGGAAGATTGTTTCAGCGTAATGGGGCAGGAGAGGCACCTGCCAGTGGCTATTTTGACAGCTGGAATGTAAAAGTTCAGACAAACTGTGGAACACAATGATAATTAATTACTAGATTAAGTGCAGATAAACTGCTGTTTAAATCCAAACCAATGAAAGTTTAAACTAAGCAAATTCAGACAAAATCACCATAATGCATACCTTGACGATGCGTATTTTATTATGGAACTCATTGATAGAATCATAGAATGCTCGAACCACATCCCGGAACTCATCTGTTGCCTCATTCACTCTAGTTATCTCAGGCATGCTGGACAGAGCAGTAAAATCCTCTACTTCTGTAAAGGAAACAAGAACGAATAGAGGGGAATTGTATAAAATAACAATCTCAGGTACTTCACTAGCATCTTAGGGACTATTTAAGCAATTTTCAATTTTTTTTAGTTTAAGAAAGTTTAACATTCAGTATATTTTTAAAACACAAGCTTAGTTTCATGAATATGGACCCTTGTGGGAAGAAAAAATAATATACTTAGTATGAGAATGAGTGTCCCATCCATGCAACACTGCAACTCTTTGACCTTGATACAGGGCAGAGTGCCAGAGGTTTGTATTTATACCAGGACTACTCTTACCACACCTTTTAACACAGTAGGTCAAGGTATCTTTACACACAAATACTGACCCCCTCACACCAGGAATGTTAGTACTGTAGACTGAGATTTGGATTATCTATATAGTTCCAACACCTCAGAGTTCTTATACTTCACAAACTTTACAAACAAGTTGCTCACATATGTTCAAAAACCAATACACTTCCAGAGAGACGTGTTTAAAACTGAAATGAAGTGAACTGCTGATGGAGCCACAGCAGGCTTTTCATCGTTCTGTAATTCATTAGAGATACACACCTGTTACATCACTGTAAATGTCCATGCTGCTCAGCTGCTTCCTCGCAATGGGCAGCGTCTTCCCTGAGGCAATGTTATACTCCTCCATCTTCTCAAAGCTGATGATGCATGGCTGCTTATCAAACACAATATCGATCTTCTTCTGTTTCTGTTTCCAGGCGTGCTCTATATAAATAGTGGCTTTGGGAGGATAAGGGACGGCATTTGACGGCTCCTTGTACCAAACCCACTGGACACTTCGCAAAATATCACGGTCTGGCACCGTGGCAGAAATGTAGTTGACAAGCTTGTTCATGTCGAGGACTGCCTCTGAAACATACTCCTTGAACCCCTGCACTGTGGCCGTGGTCCCCTGAATGGTGATGTCTACTGCATGCTTCCTCTGGATCAGGTCCACGCAACTTCTGTGGTGCTCAGATAAATTCTTTAGGCACTTGCTCTCAATTGTCTCCTTGCACTGTTTCAGCTCAGTCTTCTTCCCTAAAGCAATATCTACCCTGATAAGATCCATGTTGTAGCCTGCATACACCAAAATCTGGGCTGTGTGGGCAGCCTTGATGGCATCCTGAATGGAAAGCCCAAGGGCTTGATCCAGCTCTGACGTGCCAGAGGTTCTGCCCTGCCCTGCCATCCTCCTGGAGAGCTCCAGAACTTTCTGCAGTTCATCCTCCCGGTCCATTGGGTCGCTGTTGTTCTCCATTGAGAACTGGATGGCCAAGGAAAGCTGGGCATCTTCCTCAAGGACGCCATCCACTTGTAAGGACTCCATGGAAAGCTGCTTGTCATAGTTCAGTTCTGGATACTCCCCCTCAGCCCCTTCGCTTTCTCCTTCCGTCGTTATCCCCGGGGTCTCCTCCATTTCTGCCAGGTTGTCTTCGTTGTCCAAAGAGCTGAGCAGCTGGTCAGTGTAGAGGTCTTCATCCATGCTGGTCCCTGCCGCCGCTGTACTGGGAGCACTGGTTGCTGTATCGGGAAGTTCATGCTCATCCTTTTTGATAACGGAGATAAGCTTCTTGGCCTCCTCCAAAAAAACTGCAAACAACAATATTGTAGTTCTTAAAGTCGTGTTATCACTGGTCCACCTTTTCTACTGCTGAAGATCGTTTGCATGTATAACAGCCCCTACAGTCCCTACATGTATACATTACGTAACAGTATACACTTAACTCACTTTATATACTTAACACACAAGTTTGTCTACATTTGTGGACCCAGGGGCCAAAGCAGTTATATTTCAATTTGGAAGGTGCATATATTTCAAAAGAAAAAATATATTATAGGATGTGACCTACAGTAAATGTGCCAGAAAGGAGAGAATTAATGTTACAAAAAAAAAAAAGTGAAGAACCAAAATATTCACACATATTCTGTGACAAAGTCTGTGACAAGCACTCAGAGGGTGCAGCAGCCACAACAGATTTAGATTTGTTCATATTTACTCTGTTTTGTGAATTAAAAACAAATAATATCAATTAAATGCAGCACTTCAGAATTACAAAGATGATTAACTGCTGTTGTATGCAACACAAAAGTTTTCCACTGGACTACACCTAACCACATTTGTCACATACTGTGTGCAATTTATGTTATCAATTTAAGTGAAATGTCATTTTAAACTTAAAATAATGACTGTGCGCATCGTCAGTAACCAGCTGTAGCCTGCTCTCCTAACTCTGAATGGGCAGACAATATTCTGCACCTCCTAGTTCAAGCTCAGGCTTACCAGCAATACAACAGAACTAGATTAAATTCAGAAATTAACAGTTGCAGCACAGTATATTTGTGACTTCAGATCACTTGTGCACACTGAGCCAGTAAAATGCATTCTGTATAGTACAAAAGTGTACTGAATCTTAAAAGCTGTGCACCAATGCCCCTGAGGCAGTGTCAGTACCAATGTCCACCTGACCAGTGACTGACTTTGCATCTACTTGGAAATGGGTTACTGTTTACATGTACCTGTTTCAGGCCTGCTGAGGTCATGTCTCAGGCCTGCCGAGGCTTGTTCATCAGCGTTTGTCAAGGACTCTGTGTCTGCAGAGGGGTGTCTTTCAAAGCTCAGTGGTGGTGTGAACTTCTTTGCATCCTCAAATATATTCTGATGAAAAAACAAAGCACATTAACATTAGTTAGCAGGACAGGAGGATTATACCCTAACTGTTTCATCACAGTATGGTAAGCAGACATGGAGATGTACTGCATGTCACACTCCAAAAGTCTTAATAAAACATTGGAAGCCATGCACATTACATTTGTTCAGCATCTGCCCCTGTTCTTAACAGTGGCAGGCAATTTGGTTGACCAAAGGACTAAAATCAATATGCTCTAGGAGATTATTCACAACACATTTATACTACAGTCTGTATAGTTAGCTTCTTTACAGAGAACATCTAAACACAGTGAAGGGTAGCTGTTCTCCATCTGTATCCCACACATTCACTGGATCCTCCCAGGCCCTACCTCTGACTGCAGCGGTACCCAGTGCACTCTCTCCAGGCTGATGACGACTTCGAATTTGGTCTGGATCTGGTTCAGGATGCCGGTCCCCTGCTCCTCCACAAGGAAGCGCGCGACCCCGGGGCGCTGCAGGGTTATGGTTCTGGTGTGAACTGAGGCCACCACATTGCGAAGCAGCTCATCCACAGCCTGGCAGGCGTTAGCTTGCCCATGTAGCTGTTAAAAAATAAAAATTATATATAAACTCGTCATCAATTTATAGACAACAAAAATAATTAGAAATCTAATACAATGTACCTCTTTCCATGTGACAAAGGTTCCGTTAGATCACATGGTCAGACCTAAGTAGGTACCTTCACTTCAGCTAAAACACTTCACAGTTTACATGTAAAAATGGCTTAGGGTGGGTTTACACTTGGCAATTATTGCTAGCAATTACTGTTGGCAAATTGCCTAGTGTAACACAGAAAGCAAGACTGATTGCATTCTCTGACCCTGGAGCAATACTGGCAGCAATGTTTCTACATGTGACATTATTGTACTTGCCATTCCAAGATGGCACTGCCCAAAGGGAAGTGAAGTGGAATCTGGAAGAGGGAGCTTTATTAATTGATTTTTTTTAAAGCAAAGTTTTTCTTTGGGACTGATTATTTTAAAAAGGGCAAGAAGGAAATATTATATTCTGAACTTGCATTAAAATTCAACACAGCAGCTAGTTATCTGGTTTGTTATTGTGGTTTGTACAAATTATGTTTGATAAAGCCATTGTACGGTTATTGCAAATATAAAGTGGAAAAGAAAAATAATACTTTAATTAAAACTTAGTTGATTAATTATTTTGCTAACTGGACATTTCCTTGTTGAGGTAATCTCGATTAAGCAAGAAAAAAAAAATGCTGCAATATTCCAATAAAGTTACAGTAGTACTGGTTATTTTTATATCACTTTGGGATTTATGTATTTATTTAATTATTTATAACATAGATCAAAAGATTTTGTGTCACACTTAGGGCAAATGTTATGTTGTACTGAATTATACTAATGCCTAACGAATTCTGAAACAGTAGTACACCACACCACACAAAATATCTAGATGAGATTGGGGAGCCACAAAGGATTTTATCCTTTGCCTATGTCATCAATTTGAAATGCAACTCCACTATATGTAACATGAAACCATATATTTAGTATATTATCTAAATACCCAATATAAATGTATTGTATTTGTCAGTGCCATGCTGAATAGCCATCAAGTTGCTAGCAATTAAATCGCTAGCAATTACTGTTAGCAATAATTACCTAGTGTAAACACACTAATACATCCAATATATACTCAGCCCTTACAGTATATCTGATCTTCAGCCTAACCTTCCACCCTTTGTAACTTTTCATACTAGACCTTGCAGACACATACTCTCAATCCTGTGATGTCCTCTCCATCTAATGGGAACATGGTGACTTGGTTCATGTCTGCCAGAAGCATGTGGTAGTGAGTCTGTAGATATCTCAGCATACCAGGCTCCATAGTGATCACAGACTCCTGCTGAACGGGGTTGCTAAGAAAAAACTCGATCTTGCTTCGGGTTTCCTCCTCCTGCCCTCTTAAGGTTACTACATTAATCTCATCTCCGCGGTCCGACACCCTGGCAGAGCAAAGACTCAAAGAAGTCAAGAACTTAGTCCACTCGTCTGAGAAGAGCATGCACTCATACTCTGCGGCAATGGGTATGGAGAAGTCGCAAACCAAGGACTTGAGCAGGCTTGAGGCCTGCTTGACCATGCCGATGGTGAGTGCCGTGACGGTGACTGCACAATCTGACACAGTGTAGGTGGCCAACATCCCTTCCTGTTCCAGGCTCTTCTGCAGACTCTCTTGCACTTCCGACTGAGAAAGAAACAAGGCCTTTTCAGTGCTAAAGGGCAGGTGAGCCTGGGCAATGCCGCTTAACACTTCCAGGATGCGTTGTTTCAGCTGTTCAGACGTAAGTTGGTTGGGTCCACTTATTGTAACCCCATTACCCACAATCTGGATGCCAAAGTCCTGGTGACCCTGCTGGAGCTCCTGCAGGAAGTGGCTGCACTGCAACAGATTGAGTTTCACTGGGTCATGGAGCAAGATATTGCTGAAGTAAACCTTGGGGCTGTCAGGGTACATCTCCCTGGTACTGTCAGTGAGATCCTCCCTAGTAGTGTCGCATCCCAGAGTGTCTGTATACAGATCTCCTGTGCTATCAGTGTGTCCTGCGCTATCCGCGTGAACCTCCTCTGTACCATTTAGAATGCTGGGAGATAGTGGACTTTGTCCAGGCAGAAGGAAGTCGAAATAGGGCCGGAGTGACAAATCCCTCCCATCCAGCTTATGGGACCGCTGAAGAATACGGTCCACAGCTGTAATAAATGCCGAGCAGAAATACGTAACTATGAATTCCTTTAGTTAGACAGAAAATGAAAAGGTTCAATAATAGATACAATGCTCCTACGTGGAATCTTACCTTCCCAGTCTTCAAAGGTAACCCTGGCCATGCCGTCCGCTAACACTGTAACGTCCCCCACCTCTTCTCCTCCTCCGCGCTTGTTTTCAAAGTAGAGTGCCAGCATGTCCTCGGTTGTGGTGGAGCGCAGACCTTCCACAATGACAGAATCGGTCCTCTCAATCTGCTCAGCTTCAATCCTGGCTCCATCAAGAAGACGCCCCCTTACCTTGTCTGCCAACCTCCTAAACTCTGTGATTCACACCACCACCCCCAACCACAAAAATAAATACATTATTAAAACTGGGTGTGGATGGCTGGCACCACACTATTAATCCTTAACACTTTCATTTCTACATTTCTGTACACAGGCAGACCATTGTATTACTCATAGTGTGGAGTCCACTTAGTGCTGAAAGTGTTACATTACAGTGCTGTATCTTTGTATTATTCACCAGATTAAGTGTGTAGATAGCAACTGCACAACCAATGGAAACATTTTTTTTTTGTATTTTATACCGAAACAAAAAAAAACGCTTGCATATCCAGCAGCATAATGTAAGGGGCACTGCGTCCCTGCATTTCAGTTATAGTGCATGTACTGATGGTTCATGAGCTCAGGCATACCTTGTTCTGAAAGAGGCTTGTGAAACTGCACGAGAACCGTGTCTCCTCTTGGGCTGGGGTACATTAGGTACCCCGTGCTGTCTAGCTTTGTGACATTTTCCACAAAGAGCTCCACTATTTCTTTGGCTGTGCTGGCATTCATCCCACGAAGCAGCACCTTCCCAGGGTCCTTTGGGGTTGGCTTCCGAACGGTAAGCTTAGCGTTGTTTAGCACGTGTGTCCCTTTGGACAACACTCTCTTCGCAACTGTCAAGAGACAAGGGTTATACAGAATAGGGATCAAACTGAATTGACATGTTTTTCTATGGAGGGGGGGGGGGGGGGGGTGACAAGGGCAATATCTTTATTTATTTATTTTTAAACTTTGAGCTCACTAGGTACCTGGGTCCGCTGTAGCACGATGAGGAGAAACAGTCCCTGCTGGTTTCGCCTCCCTAACCTATGGGAGTGCCAGAGCCAATGTTACGCTCCCTTTGGAATCCCCAGCAAAGACCACCGACTTTGCACAGCCAGGACACAAACTTGCGCTTCCCTCACTGTATGACTCACCCTGCACACCACGCAGCTGTGCTTTGACCAGGTGAGCCACACAGGGAGCCCAATCAAATACTACGCCAATTTGACTAATATAGCATCCTTCATGTATAGTCATCCAAGGTCCTGTTATTTTCGAAGTCCTGGTAGAGCTGTCTTACCTTCAGCATCCTCAAAGATCAGAATGGCGTGGCTGCCTTGCCTGCAGAGCGAGGCAAGGGCGCCTCCCCCGGACCGGCGCTTGTTTTCGAAAAACAACCCCAAAAATTCATCCTCAACTTCATTAGGGATCCCAGACACCTCCACAGTCCTGCCTTCTGAACTGTTTTCTGACATCCTAGAGCGAGAAACAAAAAGCAAGAAAGAAAGGACGCCATTTCCAAGCTGCTACTGTACAAAAATGGATTTTTAAGTGAATTTCTATATGAAGAGTCAACTACAGCTAAAAAATGCCTGGTGCTGAGGGATTATCCCACTGAAAAGTGCTTGGTCCTGAAAGGGTTAAGTAAGCATGTACGACTTATGCACAGCTACAAAACACTCACTAGATTTTACACGGGTCATAATTTGGCATGCGTATCGCTTTTTGAGGATGTGCCACTTTCTAACATTTACACTTGTAAAAGAAGGAGCAAAATAATAATGACAGTGCGGGTTGATGTGTTTGAACTCGTCTGAGTGAAGTCAAGGACGTGTTTGGTTTTGGGGACCACAACGAAAAATTGCGGATAATGTATAAAATACTGTTCATAGATCATGTGTGTGTAGGCTAGTCTCCAGAAAGGATAAGCCAACTAATAAAAAAGCACAGTATGCGTGTGTGTGTGTACGCAGGAACACATCGAGACGCTGCAGAGCAAGACTACCTGTTCTCCAATCGCTCGCAATGTGACGCTTATCTCCATTGGCGCCGTTTAAAAGAGGTGAATAATAAAGCAATTTACCATATTAAAAATCCAACACAAGCACAAGTTTAAGTTCACAGTTTCAAAAACCTACCGTTTACCTAGACAGTATATCTTTCTTTTCACGGGGAGCAGCACTCAACATCCCATGTTGTAATAGCCAGAACAGAAAATGTAACAGTACCTTCAGTTTCACACGATATACAGCACAGTTCAGGCTACAGTAAAATTAGCATGTATTTTATTTTTACAGTTGCATCAGATACACGTCAACGTGCTGCTTACCTCAATTCATCGGCGAACTTTGTGTTTCGGTTCCGAGATAAACGCGGAAATGTTTCTGTATGATCGTACTTCCTGGTTCAAATCAGTAGTGTTGTCTAACAGGTCAATGCACCGCCTTGAAACTGTAGCAACGCAAGAGTGTAGATAGCTGCAGATAAAAGGATCCCACAGCGTGGCTCACACAGGGTAGAGCTGCTTGCGAAACTCCTAACTTACAACCTGACCCTAATACCCCACGAACCTTAGCTTTAGGGTTAGGGTACTGTTATGAAATAAACTTCCTTTTAGTACTTAGATGTATCACCCTTATCGTGTGATCGGGCTGTAGAGTATAATGATGAGCGAGTGGGCACCTTCGCTCTGCAGCAACGCAGCTCTCGTAATGCAAGCATGACCATTAAATAGGTGACGAGTTGCTAAATTCAGAGTGATTTACACTTACACTGCAACGGGTGACATGGAAAGGATAACAGCCGGATTTAACTTTACGGGGACCATTAGTTACTTTCATATAAACAGCTTTTACAACACGAAGAAAAGCCAAGTGCAATGCTAATTTTCATTTTGGCAACGCACCGACACGGCCATTTTAAAAAACGTTGCACTGTGAACTTTGGAGAAGTGATACTGTTGTCAGTACACTGATGCAACGCTGGTGAGGTGGTTGTGATGCAGGATTCAAGAAACAGACACGTTTGCACCTGTTTACTGTTACATTTCTAAGTCCAGTCGATGGTGTAAACCTATGAGTTGGGTTTATATACAGTAAGAAAGGAATCTGTGTGTCACCATTATTTCCTGCTGCTCACTGTCTCACTAGCAGTTGCTTGCAAAGTTAATTATTACTTCATGCATCAGATTTTACTACTAAAACATTATTAAAAACAAACATGATGCAATCTTTGTGAATATTGCCCAATGTTTTTATTTTATTTCTATTTCATTTCTATGTTACATCATAGACCATAGTTGCTTTGTTGGATCACTATGTGAGTTGCAGCTTGAAAGTCTTTATATACCTGAGGGAAATTATCTGCAAGTTAAACCACTTTGAGTACACACAGGCAGAAACCATTTCACTAATTTTGCAACCTTTCAAACAAATCATTTGTACCTGAGCTGAGATGGGGTGCGTAGGAAAGGGGTTGACTAATTATGCAACTGAGATTAATCTGTTTTTCTCTGTAAAACTTACTTATTTATATTCTATATGCATTTTTTTTTTAACTTTATCAATGTGGAGTAGTTTGTGTAGATTCTACATGTAAAGTCTAATTTGAAAGCATCATGGGGTATGCCCAGGTGCCAACAAAATGTGAAAATTTTGCAGGGGGGTGAATACATCTGCAAACCACTGTATATATAAGGAAGGATTTGAATCCTAACTAGTCATACCTTCACTCCAGCTATATAACCGCTACACTACACAGATTCACATCTTAACTCTTTCAACAGACTAGACTGCTATTACATTTACCCTGTCCAAATGGCAATACATTATATGATAGCGTGCTGCTGCCACCTCCTTTGTTTAACAGGGGGTTTCGGTAGCTATTGATATATTTTAAGTATAAAAGGAGGAGAGTGTGAGAAGTCACATCACAAAGACACCAGGAACGGCAACTCAGGATAAACATTTTATTAATACATAATTAATTAAAACAGGGCACATAGCAATCTTAGAACCATACCAATAGAATAGGCTAATTAAGTGAAGTTAATAGTTCTCTGTGCAATGGGTAAGAGAAGGGGCAGACACACTCATTACCGACCTTTGCAGGGTAAGAAACTAACTCAATAAACAATAAATCATGAGTGAACTTAAATCTCAATACAATCATAAACCATAATGAGTAACAATACACAAACCACAACAAAATGGCTCAATGAACCACAAGCAGTTAAATAACTGCTAACAGCAAACAAGATAAACACTATCTATACATCACTGCAAACTCAAACACACAGAAATAAACCCTCACCATAGGTTAGAGTGAGCGTGTCTGTCCCTGACAAATCTACACACGATGTATCAATTTAGAGTTTAAGTGTGGTTAAAACCAATATAACACTCAGATTACAAGGTAGAAAATGCAATACAATAGTATAGCAGTTTAAAAGAACACTTCCCTGATTTCAGAGTCAGAGTCCTTACAGACTAATAGAATCCCCATTGCTCACTCAGAGCAGTCTATCTCCGGTCCAGACGTGCCGTGTTAAGCAACGGTTCTGGGCAGTCAAACTGCAATTGTTGGCACCTGCCGACAGACTGCTTTGCACTAATTAAACAGGTGTGTCTATTCACAGTTCTAATGGAGCGATCAACGAGGTCCATTACACCAATGAGTTCCATTACAGTAGTTTCACCCTCTCCCTCCTTTATAAACATCTTGCATCTCTCCCTGCCTTCCTTTTGTATATGTCTTGCATTTCTTTTTTACATTTTGGAACTCCCCCGTTACATTGTGGTCAATTACAAAATAGTCAAAATGTAACAATCAACAATGGTCAATGGAAAAAATATTTTCTACTGGAAGCTAAAAATGAAAAGGGCAGTTTGTCATGCTATGGCAAAAAACAGTTATACATCCATTAAAGCAGACGCCACCGCACCCCTCCCTCGGCGTGTGGGGGTGCGGCCACACCCCCAGCACCCCCACTTCACAAGCCAAGTGAGTAGAAATAATTGGGGCAACCTTGACCTCCCACCGCTTTTCACAGTTGTGTGTATTTGCTTGGTACTGGCAAAGGTTGGCCCAATTATTTCTTCTAACTTAGCTTGTGTTTTTGATACAAGTTAGAAGAAACAACTGGGGCTACCTTGGCCCCCATCAGTTTTACAGTTGTGCCTATTTGCTTTTTGCTGGGCAAGGTAGCCCCAATGGTTTTTTGAAACTTGGCTTGTGTTTTTGATATCTCCACTTTAAATGGCTGGGCACTTTTGATAACTGGATGCTTTTTAACATTTCCAGTGTGATTTTTTTTCAGATTTTTATATTACCTGGTGCTTTTAATTAATTCCTGTATTTTAATACAGCTTTTTTTCTCTCAATTAATAACAGAAGTGCTTGTGATGCAGTTGTGAGACGTACCCTTGAATTCAATTACTTCAAAGGTTTTAAGTCCCCCCCACTAACACTTTTAATGTCTGCCTCTTGGCAGGTTCAAATGTAGTACTTTTTAAAGAAGGGAGACCAACTGTATACTTTTTATGTTTGATGAACTAATTTCAGAAACCCTACTTGTCATGAACTTCTATTAGAACATAAGAACATAAGAACATAAGAAAGTTTACAAACGAGAGGAGGCCCATCTTGCTCGTTTGGTTGTTAGTAGCTTATTGATCCCAGAATCTCATCAAGCAGCTTCTTGAAGGATCCCAGGGTGTCAGCTTCAACAACATATTCTTTATGTACAGGTTTTGAAGGATGCTATATATATATATTAGAGGTTTGCATGGGTACCCGAAAACCCGTGTACCTGTCGTGTCTTTTTACTACCCGGGTTCGACTATTAATTTGAGAATTTAAAGAACATGTAGAAAATATAATAATGCAGTTGTAAGCGCAGGTCTCTGGCCAGTGTAATAAAGACAACATTAAGATAACTTTGCATTATATCAACAGGATATCAAGGTTTTACCGAAATCAATAAGAGAAGCAAGTACACCTCAATAATAAGAACTGCGGCGACTATTCTTCTTAAGGAACTAAATCGGAAAGAAAACATAATAACGTCCTGTTGGGTTTATGTCAGTGATAACATAAACCCATATAACCGTGCTGCTTCAATACCAAGCCCGTAGTCAGCTAAGAGGCATGGGCCTCGGATAAAATCATACTAATAATTATTTAGGCTCCTTTACTCATTTAGTCGCAAAATAAAATGTATTTCATCCCTCTTGTCTTGTGCATACATTAATTCCCAAGTCCCGCTGATATCTATCACCTCTGTGCTCTTCAAAAATGTTTACTGTCATTGCAGTCGACAGCGACACCGTACGGCTCAGTTCATACCACCATAGCTAGTTAAACACGTTCGAATGGCTTCGAAACAACAAAGGATTATTGACTTTTTTACAAGGTGAGGCAAAGTACTGTAATAATGTTGATTAAAAAGTAGATATCAGCCTAATAAGGAATAATACATTCTGTTAGCCCGCAGTTTATTGATCCCAGTTTATTACACTATGTAACACAATTTTAGTTCCTGGGTAGTAAGTGTTATTTCCTAATTGCTTATGCCTCAAAAGTATAAATTTACAGTATAATTGTAAATCTCGAAAAACTACTCAATTCTAAATCTTTTGTAGTCATTTTTGTATTACTTTAGTATAAATACATGTTAATTTGGATTCATATGTTGTTTTTTTCTGACTTTATGTGAACGAAAAGACATAAAAGCGCCCGTTTTCTCATTGGAAAGTGATATTTTGAAATTTACCTGTCCTGGTCACAAAAGCAAAGTTTGTGGGGAATAATAGACATTTGCTATACTTTTGAGGCATAAACAATTAGGAAATAACACTTACTACCCAGGAACAAAAAAAAAAAAAAATTGTTACACGGTGTTATTATTCCAATGCTAAACCGCTAGTGGAAGTGGCTTGTAAACTGCAGTTTAGTGACCCCAGTTTATGCACATTTTAACAATTCTATACAATTGTTTAATTGTGGATATTAAGTCATTTTAGGTAGGGGTTTGGGGGCTTGCCCCCCCGATAGAAACTCTAACTTACTGTACTTGGTGATTTTTCATGGCTGGCTACGGCCCTGGAATGCTTTATCTACAGTGATTGCGCTTGACTGTATAGTGTCTAGACGTCACACTAAGTTTGCACAAACAGCTTTCTCAATTAAGGCCCTTAATAAGGGTGCCATGTTCTGGAATATGTTACCAGACTTTATGAAAAGTATATCAGACTACATGAGCTTTTATCAGAACTGAAAAACTGGTTGAAACGGGACCAGCTCTGTGACCATGTCTAGACATTCTCCATTTGTTGACATTCTTTTATGGTATTTTATTGCTCGTTTTAATTGTATTTTATTGTTGTTTTAGTATTTTATTGTATTTTATTGTTGTTTTATTAGTCCCCCTCCCTGCTGATTTTTTAAATTTTATTTTACTGTTATCGTTGTTTTATATGTTTTGTTTTATTTCTAGGACTATCATTGTAAATTCCCAGCCAGCATTTTGAAGTGGTGCCCATGTGGGTTTAAAGAGGGCTGCATTATGGGCCCTAATTGGGCTAACCATGTTGGACCCACTTAATTTTGTCCGTCTCAAATATATGCAAGTTGACAAATATAACACGGACACCAATAGTAATGGACATATAAAACCAATAATGTACTAAAAATGGCAATAGTAGCATTAGTGTACTAGCAGTGTACTTAAAATACCGGTAGTAAAAACACCAATAAACAATACTATTACTTATTACTAGAAACCAAACTGTACAAATAATTATTTAAACCACAGTCTCCAAAATAAAGTATTTTATTTTGCTTTACAGGTAATAATTAGAGCTTTTCTTAAAAGTTTTTTTTTACACTTTTTAAATTTCAGTTCAGTTTCCTAGATGGCGTCTCAGATACCCCTACAGGTAAACTTCAGAACTATAATTTCCCATTCTCCCCATAATACATACAGCTGCCTCCGGTATTATTCACACCCTTCATATACTAGAATGGGTTTTAGCAAAATAAATGCAAGTGTACATTCAGCATTTGCTGCATAAATGAATGAAAACATTAATATTTTCAGACATTCGGTATTGGACTTTTGCAATTTGTCAACATATTTGCATGTTATTTCAAAAACTGAAGGTTCAGAATTATTCACACCCCTAAACAAATGCAATTACTTTGGACAGAAATGTTTTTGCGATATATAGAGACTGACAATGTTTCATGTTTGCATGGATTTATGCAAAAAAATAAAATATGTACACTTTTTGTTGTTGCTAAAACCAACTTTCTGTAACATTGAATCAAGGGTGTGAATAATTCTGGATGCAGTTGTATGTGCACTGGGGCATACTGGGAATTGTAGTTCTGAATTTCTTCTGAAGGGTCCCTAGGACCCCATCTTGGAAACTGAACTGAAATTCAAAAGTGTAAAAAAGCAGTCAGGATGTCAAAAATAATTAAAACAATAAATGCTCCCTGATATTGGGTGTGGCATCATAATCACTGTCATCATCAGCACTGAATAAAATCACTGAAATTGAATACATTCTCAAATGCATAGTTATTTATAGGCCTGGCTGGGTCATAACTCTCCATTGTGGGAATTTCAGAAGGCTTGTGTTGTGTAGTTGTAGTTGTTGCAGTACCATGCAAAATGTCACTGTACACGAGTCCTGCTCCGATGTACTGGATGTGAAGTCCTTCTTAAGTGTGCTACTTTCAGCACCAGCTGCAGCCTCTACAATCTATAAACGGTCTGCTACTGTAACTGATTTTTCTGCGCTTGGTCCTCGGACAACACTTTAAGTAATCTTCCATTTTTTTTCTGCAAAGAACATACGACTTGTAAGTAGGCTTAATAGGCTCCATAAAAATGAGTTCGTATGAGACAGGATATGAAGTATATAGGGTTAAAATAGTTTCTAACATTATGTATACACAAGAATACATTTTTGCTATAATATATATTTTTTACTGCTTCTATTAACAATTACATATTATCAAGGTCAAAACATATATAATATATCCTATATATATATATATATATATATATATATATATATATATATATATATATATATATATATATATATATAAATCAATAATTTCGCCTACCTTAGATGCAAGAATAAAACCTAAGGAGGTGCTAGCTGTCCCTCTCTCTCTCCCTCTCTGCTGTCTCTCTCTCCCTGTCACTTTGCTGTCTCTCACTGTCTCAATTCAAATATTCTTTGTTGGCATGACTAATAACAGTTACACAGTATTAAACAGTTACATCTCCCTAAACAACAAGTAGAAAAGTGGCGGGATAGGAGAGGGGAAGAGAAAAAATAAAAAGGAAAAATGGTCTAATTATACATTAATGTTTTTGTAAAATAATAATACACAACAATAATAACAGAGGCTTCTTTTTTGCTGTCTAGGTTTAGAGTCATGAACACAAACAGATTATGGAAAATCCTTTTTCACACAAGCCACCTTAAAATTCTACATTATACAGTCTTGTATTTGCTTGCCTTTAGCCTTATTTTTTGTCCCGATCACAAGCGCTAAAAGTATTCAATTGTCCCAGTTTTTCCTCCTTAGTCAACATTAATTCACGGCTGCTTTAATTCACTAATGTGCTTGAGTGCGGTCTAAAGTCGTTTCCAACGCGCCCCTTGTTTACTCCGAAGGTTGTCAAGCCGCCGGCTTCGGTATATGAATGATATTAATTTACAGTCAAAATGAGTTGTATATCACAAATCGTACCTATATACTCATGCATGTCCTTTACGTACAGTACACTTCAAAAATCGTGTAATGCATTTTTTTTTCTATAGTCCCAACACAATATAAAGCAGAGGATGTCTCGCGCAATGTCCGTTAAAATCTGAGGTAAAATAGTTGTTTGTTTATTTTCTTTCGGAAACTGTACAGATTAGAAATCCAAATGTAAGAAATCATGAAATTGCAGTACTGGAAAATAAACAACAACCATAATAACGTTAAACTACCGTTTCCGTTGTTTCCTCAAGAGAAACCAGTTATAACTTTACCAGCGGTTAAGGTTGAATGACACGGCGATACAAACTATCAGTGAAACCAATCGTAATAAAACTATAGTTAATTTACCACAAAAGCCTATCGGATTTACACAATCTTGAATTGTTTTTTTAAATAAAAGACTTAATTTAAAACCTCATTCTACGTTATGTAAATCTATTAAATTAAAATCACCAGAAAGTATTTATTGACTTACTCTATTAAACCAACTTTTTGATAATGAATATAACAAACAACAATTCAACTTGTCACAATTTCATACCAGCATTATTAGTTTCGAAAAAAAAAAAAAAAAAGTTTTTTGTTTTTTTTTTCATCTTAGAAAATTCAGCTTATCTTCATCAGCCATCGAAAAAAGTAAGACATTGACCCATTAACAAAATTAAAATGTTTATGTTTTACAGTTGTCTGGCATTTTGATTAACAATTTAATTCAGTATAATTTTAAATTCAACAGTTACTTTCCCCCCCAGTCATTAAGATCTGTTCGATGTGAAGAGAGATCTCTGTCACACAAGCTCAAGCGCCTTTCTCGAGCAGCTGATTGGCTGAGCGCACCCCTGTTATCTCAGAGGGCGATTTTGGAGATACGCGGTCAATACAAATTGGTGCTCAGTTCAAGACTTTATGGGTCAAAAGTAAAATTTTAAAAATCAGTACAATAACGAATTGCAGGAAATGTCATGTGGTGTTTCTTGTAACCATGTAAATGTAAAATGCGAGCCTTTTTTTTAATTATGAATTATTATGAATTAATTACTTAGCAGACGCCCTTATTTAGGGCGATTTACAATTATACCACATTAAATTCAAGACTGATTTTATTATTACTATTAGTTATGCTATTACTAATTATAAAATAAACAAATATGTATTAATTAATATATCATTTTAATTAATTTATTAATGAATGCATTAATTTCTCTGAAACCTTTATCCAGACAGTTTATATGATTTTTTAGTTTTATAATGTTACACAAAGACACAAGCAGATTCAATTACATGCCCATATAGGGCCCTTGCGGGGCCATTCTTTTTAGATCATTTGGGCGATCCCATTTGGGGCCCACGTGGAGTAAAGGTGTTTAGATTAATAGGAATTATCTGGAGAGATTCAGTTGTAGAGCCCAACTAGGACCCATACAAAAGCCTGAAAAAAGCCCATTCAGAACCCAAGCCCAACTCAGCCATGTTAACCCACATACAACCCTATGGGACCCACATGGGCATGCTGGCTGGGTTAGCTTCGGCTAAATTGAATGTATAATGCATCACATGCTCAATCATGAATGTTTTTAATTGTACGTGGTCCCAAATATAGTTTCTTCCCAAAAAGATCAAATAAGTAGCCTTTATTTAAACATAAACAAATAAATAACAGTATTGTGATCTGTGTTAATGAAGTAGATTAACAAAGAAAAAGCATGAGGTACAAAATTAAACCAGTTTGAGAAAAACATTACGCGCACACTTCCGAAACAGTTACCTCTTATTTTGGGTTAAATAAAAATAGTTGTGCTTCCTCCTTTTCCCTGGCAAAATCCGTTTTCTCCTGCTTGATAAAGAAATTCCACACAGGCTCCTTTGCTGGATGCCATGTTTTAAAACAGCGGACTATGGCCACTAGATGTCGCAAAGAATCACACAACATGCAGTGCATTTAACATTAATAACTGACTTTTAAAATGATTATTACCGTTATTATTTCCAGTACTTAAAAAGGATACACAAGTTTACATATCCAAAGGGACTAAATGTATGTGTACTATATAGTATTTAAGTTTGTATGATGCACTTGACACACACACACACACACACACACACACACATATATATAATATATAAATTGTATTTTCCGTTTTTTAACCGACCAATCCCTTACTATATATGTGTGTGTGTGTGCGCGCGCGCGCGTGCGTGCGTGCGTGCGTGTGTGCGTGCGTGTGTGTGTTATGGTAAATTCTAAATATTGGCAAATCTTAAGATTTACTGGTAAATGTCTGAAATACACATGATAGCACTTTACTTCACACATTTACCGGTAAACCCCAAGAATAACCAAGTGGCTTTGGCTAGTGACCGAATGTCTCTCCAATCACTTTTGTTGTTACCAAGATAACAGTGAAATTGTTTCTAAGCGTCTCTTTCTGGTGGGCAAGGGTTCAAACGATGTATGTGCAGCAAAGAGTGTTCCAACTAAAAGTGCTCTTGTATTCAGGAGTCCTATGTAACTCCAAATGCCACAAGAGTCTACCATGCTGCAATAAGTAAATAGATCTATTCACTGCCTGCCTTTGTGCCCAAATTGCTCAATTGTGCATTACTGTAAGCTGATTAATGATTATTTTGTGAATGGAAAATGGGTATGCATAGATGAATACATTGTTCTACATTAATGATTATTTTGTTAATTGACAATTCATATGCAGGAATAAATCCAATTATTCAATGATATACCTGCACATATCAATACGTTGTGGTAAATCATAAGATTAACCAGTAAATTATTTCATGAGTTATAATAACCATTTAATGCATTTTAAGTAGCTTTTAAATTCATGCAATAAAACCAACAGATCCTCACTTATTCCATTTACTGCAGGAATTTATATTTTCCAAAAGCACTTTTTTATCATTACTGTATGCCACCATTGTAGAAAGATAGGGTTCCCTGCTGTGAAAAAATAACAGTTTTGTTGTATATACTTCTAAATTCATAATAATGTAAATAATATAAAACCCCTAGGAATGCAAACAGTCCAAGGCAAACAAGCACACTATGATAACAGGTGTGCCCTCTTTACCCACTTTGCATTCCCAGTTGGGGTTGTTTGTTTTTTATAGATTTTGGTATAGAACACCTGAATCCATAAAACCACAGCGATGACACCTGCCCCAGATTTGCACTTCAGACATAATTATGTCTATAAGTGTTACACATTTTTGCTTACTGAAGTTTATAAAAGTCTCTAAATATAAACATATCGGATATGATAAAAACAATGTCTAATAATACCTCAATTATACAAGGTGAGAATGCATCATCTCCCCTTAAAAAAGTTAATTTTGCCGATATCGGCGAGTATTCTGGTGATGTTATATTCATAGTCCCCATCGTGGACCCCTGTTTGTCTGAAGGCCCCTCCTTCAATGTCTTCCCAATAGTGATGCCACTTGCCCTCACTGTTTGCTCCAAATCCATAAACATTCACCTGCAGAAAGTGACAAAACAAAAAGGAGACTTTTAATCCAATTTGAGGTAGATGATAGGGCACACATGTTAAAGTGGTACTGAAGAGGCTCAGTGTTTAAAACACAACACATTTCCATAGCTTTCTGCCTTTTTGTGCATATCTTATTTTCAAACACATTCTGATCATAAATCAGTTTGGATCAGTTATTTTCCTTTTTAAATCAGTTTGGATCAGTTATTTTCCTTTTTAAATCAGTTTGGATCAGTTATTTTCCTTTTTAAATCAGCTTTGCACCAGGTCTTCCTGTCAACATGTCTTCTGAATTCAGAACATCGGCAGCTTCAATTGAACCATTTAATCAGCAGAAACATTTAATTGGTTCCCAACTCCTCTCACAAAGTTCAGCATTTTGATTGGTTCAGCTGTCCTGCCTGCTCGATCCGGCACAGGTTCAGGAGATGGGTACAGGTTAATGAATATGCATGAGTAATGGAGGTAAAATGTTTATACAGTCAAACCCATTTACAACGTACCTGGGATATAATGTACACAGATACGCACCGCACCGTGATGGCACGCAGTGGTCTGTGCTGTGCATATTGCGTACTCGTAGGCCTACTTCTTGCTGTTTGAACTTTACCTTGCTCTCTATTCCTGTAATTTGTGCAGCATTATCATGGCCAGCACTAAATGATCGTCAATTTCACTTAAGGACAAACTGTACAACCACTGTAAGGACTTTCATTATTATTATTATTATTATTATTATTATTATTATTATTATTATTATTATTATTATTAATACTGTGCTCCTGGAATGTGGCCTTACCTCATCACAAATGTGAATAGCAAACACTAATGTCAGCAATCCAGTGGATGGATACCTCCCTCGGTTTTCAAGCCAGTTGTTGGATATGTATTTGAAAAAGGTTGGGTTGAAGATTAAGATCTGTAAGAAAAAGAGACCCCTCTGTTAATATCCACAATGGTGGCAACATATTTAATTTCTATATTACACCATTTTTACTTGGCTGTGTTAATTGGCCTAGTATAATACATTTGAAGATTTGGTACAGTTTATTAAATTAACTGTTATATTTCGTTATGAGCATTGTGTGTCTATTTTGTGAGTGCATGAATTATTTTCATGTATAGAATTAGAAGAGATTTGTTGGGGGGGTGGCATGTATTTTGACGTACCTTTTCTTCCTCTTGTTGGCATTTGCAACATAATCATTGGCTGAAAATCTTTAAAAAAAACTTTCAAACACTGCAGTAAAAGAGAGTCTACACTCATTCTTCATTGCCCCATATAAATTTCCAAGGCCTGTCCAAACAGAACACTCTAGTAGACCATGTGACCGAGTGTCACACAGGAAGTAAAAGTGTACCAGGAAGATCGGAGCTATAAATTGGTTCTTGAAAACAAAAGTCTGCACATCCCAAATTATACAAAAAATAAGAAAATAACAAACACATCTTCTTAGACACATGTTAAGTAATTAATTTACCAACGCAAACAGAAGGTAGGACATTTTATTTGAAAGCTCTGGTTTACTACATTAACCATGTCTGTTTTTAATAACCTACACGAATATGCCTCTACAACCTTACCAGATAACTCCTAACAGCATTCAACACATCACTGTTATTCAGTAGAGCGATGTGTTTCCCAATTTGTGTTCAATAAAGCAATTACTTTTGTCTTTATGCGCTAAATACTGTTCATCCAGGAGGCATGTTTTCTTTTTTTATTGAATCCATGGGACTGTACAGTATTCTGACAAAATGCTAAAGTGCTATATAGTCGACCAGGTTTCAGCAGTTTAAAAGAAATGTATTGTACTGAAAACTCAGCACAGGCAGCTAAAACTCACCTTGTCTTTGCTGGCAGTGATTGTGGATAAAACTTGAGTATATGTCCTGCATGTAAAAAAAGTTTTGTATTCAGGAAACTGTTGCAAGTACCTTTACCAACAGTCTTGAAAACGTGAATGCGTACAAAAGATTATTTAAAAAGCATCTGAACACATGACAGAAGTTCAAAGTTGAAAAGAACACCAACACTACTCTTTTCTTGAATAGCATTTCCTGAGTACATTCTTGGTTTCTGTGATTTATACTATGACTATACAGTACTCCGGGTGTCAGGTGTCACTACACACACAATGAATGCTTTCATCCACTGATTTCCACAAATATGACATGCATCACAGATTCATTAAAACAGGTGGTTTTCTCATAGAAAGTGTAACGTTATGTTAATGCTGCAGTGAGGACTGACTGACTGACAGTTGGTGCATATCAAATGTATATGTATTTCAGTGGGTACTTAAGGGGCAATGAGAACGGCAGGTACTGAAAAGGGCTGGTCAAACACTATAACAACAGTAACAGTAACATTACTTTGTTTAGGTTTTAGAGAACCCCCTCTTCTTTAATTCAAAAGTGTTCATTAATAAACAATCTCTTACTCATGCAGTAATTACGCAAAATTAAAAAAAACAAATAGTACATTGAAGACACTGAGAGAGACTTTTTACAGTTAAAATGTGAGTTATTGAATTTATCTTTGCAGTATTACGGTACTACATACTGTAGCACCACTGAACTTTTTGTATTGTAGTTACAGAGTTATGGATGAATCACTTGCTCCTGAATTTTGCACACGTCCCCTTGATGGACAGCACGGTATCCCCTGGCCAAGAATCCCAGCCACACCCCTGTTCGAATACCCCTGTGCTCTCTTTAGACTGCACACTTGCTTTTCTTAATTCCTTATCCTTTTACTCACTGTGTGATGTTTCCTGTTGTCAGCGCACTCACTAGCCACTGCAAGTCAAGGATTTTGAATGGAATCAGTACAAGGCTGGTACTAGGTTGAAGGTGTTTGGCACTTTCTGGGTACATTAAGTGATGAGTGGTTCTTCTGCCCACATCCTTTTCATGTCCAGCTGTTGGCGCTTGGTTCATTCTGAAATGAAATAGAAGTGAGATATATTTTTATTTGTAGTATTTTGCTACACAAGGCACTACAGCTATGGCCAAAAGTTTATGTCATCAAAGAAACTACTAAATGATATCGCAAAAGTCTATCGGAAGCCATAATAGTAGTACAGTATTTTGTGTTAGATTACCAAATGTCGCATTTTTTAATTGGCAGTTTTTTGTTAAGTACGTGGAAAACTGCAGCTCCTGTATAAAGCAGGTACTGTAACAGGACTGGTGCAGTATACAGTATTTGTAACAAAAACCCGCTGTCTCAGACAATACAAGCAGTAACGTCGCTGTACAGTATGTTACAGGCAAAGTACTGTAAAAGCAGATAGAATAGTGCAAGTCCAAAATGAACCGAGATGAACTGATCGGTTCACAGCCACCTGGTGCCTGAGCACTAGTGCTGTGCTGTACAGTACCTTGCAAGGCATGGTTCAGTGAGTGTTATACTTGGTGGTGGTACACTGTCAGTGGTGGTACACTTGGTACGGTGCTGTTCGGTGGTGGGACACTCAGTCCAATACCTTCGGTCCGCTTCGGTGATACACTCTGTACGGTACGATTTGGGTACCTTGGAGCAGTAACCTCTTTCGCTGTTTGGTTCGTATACCGGGTCGGGAAAGGAGCAGGTCTGTGACCCACAGTTACTGCAGAAGCAATGTATAGGGGTGCCGACCTATATAGCTTTAGACAAACAAACACATCCCTAAGACTGGGGAAAGCCCGCTATCAGTGCCGTGACACCCTTCACAATGGTACTGCAAGCGTCTTGGTCCAACAGGTGCGCTAGTATTTCGGCTTATGGAGAAGGCGTTGGCTGGGATGCCCCCAACTGCGTGCCTGGTTTATTTACAAGACCTGCTGGTCCATGGGAGGACCTTCCAGGCAGCCCTGAATTCTCTCCAGGAGGTGTTCCGACAAGTGACAGCTGCGGGGCTCAAGCTGCATCCATAAAAATGCCAGATGATATGCAGAGAGGACACTTTCCTGGGACACTGGGTCAGAGAGGAGGGCATCAGCATGGAGGCCAGCACTTCCGTCAACCCCCTCCAAATCTGAGGCTTCCTGGGGCTCGCCTCTTATTACCGGAGTATAGTTTGTGCAGGGCTTCGATACCATCGCTGCCCCCTTGCATAGCCTCCTGCAGTAAGAGGAGCCCTTTGTATGGACCCCTGAGCGGCAGGAGACGTTCACTCGTTTGAGAGCGCCCTGTGCCAGTCGCCAGTGCTGGCTCTGCCAGACCCCGACTCCCCCTTCCTTCTGGACACAGACGTGAGTGATGAGGACATCGGAGCTGTCTTGTCCCAACCAGGGACGAAGAAGAGCACGTAATGGCATACTATAGCCGGTCGCTCAACAAGGCAGAATGTCGATACTGCGTCACCCGAAGAGAGATTCTGGCGATGGTGGAGTCGGCCCGCCTGTGGCAGGCTGGCGAGTGGATAGAGGCCCAGAGACAGACTGCAGTTCAAAAAAATAACTATTTTATTATAAATAAACAAAAATAAAGTGCACAAGGGCAAAATAACAGATACTCAAACACAAATAAAGAAAAAACAAAACTCACAAAAATAAAGTTTCCAGGCTGGGCAATGCCTTCACTGGATTTAGAAAATTCAAAACTCACAAAAAACAAACCTGCTTCCTCAGCTCCCTCTCCCAAATGAGAAGCAGATGCCTCCTTTTATATCACTGGCTGGGCGCTGATTGATCGTTAATCAACTAATCAACTAATCAACCCCAGCCACCTGAACATAATAAACCCAGGCAGGTAGGGGAAGTTAACCCCATCTCTGCCAATTTAAAGGGCAGAGCTTTGCTCTGCCACACACCTCCCCCCATGTACAACGTACACCGGCCGCAATCGGCCAACTCCCCCCTCCCCCCAAGAGTCCAATTATGTCCCTTGGGTGGGCTGTTATGGTGGGTGGTGGTACTCAAGCCTTCTTTGGTTGAGGGGGCCCCGAATCTCCAAGGTAGCACGGCGACGGCGGCCCGGCTCCCTCTGGTGGCGGAGGCGGCGACGGCGGCCCGGCTCCCTCTGGTGGCGGAGGCGGCGACGGCGGCCCGGCTCCCTCTGGTGGCGGAGGCGGCGGAGGCGGCGACGGCGGCCCGGCTCCCTCTGGTGGCGGAGGCCGGCGGCCCGGCTCCCTCTGGTGGCGGAGGCGGCGACGGCGGCCCGGCTCCCTCTGGTGGCGGAGGCGGCGACGGCGGCCCGGCTCCCTCTGGTGGCGGAGGCGGCGACGGCGGCCCGGCTCCCTCTGGTGGCGGAGGCGGCTCCTCCCTCTCGGGCTCTGAGAGCGACGGCGGCTCCTCTCCCTCTCTGGCTCTGGCGCGACGGCAGATCCTCCTCCCTCTCTGGCTCTGGGAGCGACGGCAGCTCCTCCTCCCTCTCTCGGGCTCTGGGAGCGACGGCAGCTCCTCCTCCCTCTCTGGCTCTGGGAGCGACGGCAGCTCCTCCTCCCTCTCTGGCTCTGGGAGCGACGGCAGCTCCTCCTCCCTCTCTGGCTCTGGGAGCGACGGCAGCTCCTCCTCCCTCTCTGGCTCTGGGAGCGACGGCAGCTCCTCCTCCCTCTCTGGCTCTGGGAGCGACGGCAGCTCCCCTCTCTGGCTCTGGGAGCGACGGCAGCTCCTCACCCCTCTCTGGCTCTGGGAGCGACGGCAGCTCCTCACCCCTCTCTGGCTCTGGGAGCGACGGCAGCTCCTCACCCTCTCTGGCTCTGGGAGCGACGGCAGCTCCTCACCCCTCTCTGGCTCTGGGAGCGACGGCAGCTCACCCCTCTCCTCTCTCCTCTCTGGCTCTGGGAGCGACGGCAGCTCCTCACCCCTCTCTGGCTCTGGGAGCGACGGCAGCTCCTCACTCCCTGCTCCTCACCCCTCTCTGGGGACGACGGCAGCTCCTCACCCCTCTCTGGCTCTGGGAGCGACGGCAGCTCCTCACCCCTCTCTGGCTCTGGGAGCGACGGCAGCTCCTCACCCCTCTCTGGCTCTGGGGGCGACGGCAGCTCCTCACCCCTCTCTGGCTCTGGGGCGACGGCAGCTCCTCCTCCCTCTCTGGCTCTGGGAGCGACGGCAGCTCCTCACCCCTCTCTGGCTCTGGGAGCGACGGCAGCTCCTCACCCCTCTCTGGCTCTGGGAGCGACGGCAGCTCCTCACCCCTCTCTGGCTCTGGGAGCGACGGCAGCTCCTCACCCCTCTCTGGCTCTGGGAGCGACGGCAGCTCCTCAGCCCCTCTCTGGCTCCCGGGAAGGCTCTGGGAAGGCGGCTCACCCCTCTCTGGCTCCCGGGAAGGCGGCTCACCCCTCTCTTTTCTGGAGTGACCGGTGGCATCTCCCATGACTGTCCCCGGTAAGGTACCCCTCTCTGGCACCATGAGGGCAACCTCTGGGAAGGAGGCTGGGTGGGCTCACCTCTCTTTATTGGAGTGACCGGTGATCTCCCATGTCCCGCCTCCCCATCTGGGAGGACGCCACAGTTGTTCCTCCCACTTTTCCCACCTCTCCCCATCTCGACGCCACAGGTGGATAACTATGGGGAGATCGTGGACGAGGTCTGCCTCAGGGTGCATCAACCAGTCCCAGATCTCCTGGGACGGTGGTGAAGGTGGTGGTGCTGGAGGTTAATAAACCTGGTTGTAGGGGCATCCTGCCCAGTTGTGGCCGTCCTCCTCACACCGGCCACACCAGTTTGCCGGTGGCACGTCTGGGCAGGACCGCCAACGATGGTCCTCCTTCCCACACCAGGAACACCAGGGGAAGAGGCTGGCCGGGTCCTCCAGCGGTGGCTGCAGCAGCTTACATTTCTTCAGCTGCTGTTTGTCCTGCCTTTTCCACTGTCTGCTCTTCTTTCCATTTTTTCTTTTTTTCCAAAAAAAAAAAAAAAATGGTCTGCGGAGCCGCCTCGCTATCCACTCCACCAATGTGGCAGGCTGCGAGTGTAGAGGCCCAGAGACGACTGCAAGTTTGAGTCCCTTAATAACAAAATAAAGTGCAACAGTAAGTACCTAAAGGGTGGTTCCCGCCGAACCCAAGCACCAGGTGGTCCCAGGCCTGACCATGCTTCACTGATTTGGAAAAGGCCACAAGCCACGAGACAGACAACGCAACTGCTTTCCGCAGCCCTCGTCCACATGGAAAATAATCAAAAAGTCAAAATACAAAAGTAGAGGCCTCCTTTTATATCAGGTGGCTGGGCGCTGATTGATCGTTAATCAACCTAATCAACTAATCAACCCCAGCCACCTGAACATAATAAACCCAGGCAGGCAGGGGAAGTTAACCCCATCTCTGCCAATTTAAAGGGCAGAGCTTTGCTCTGCCACACCGCCATTTTCGCCACTGCCTCCGTGGACTCTGGTCTGGAGAAAGGCATGCCAACACAGCCGCCCTGTCCCGTCAACCCTGCACACCTGAGAGCTGCGCGCACTGCAGCAGGAAGGAGGCGAGAGAGGCTGCCTGGTCTAGGGGGGAGGAGAGATGCTGCGCGTTGGTACCGGTGGAGCGAGTCGAATGGAGGAGGCACCAGGAAGATGACCCCGACCTGCGCACAGTGGTACAGTGGCTGGAGGACCAGCAGAGGCCCCTCTGGGAGGAAGTAGCTTGTCATTCCACTGCCACCAAGGGGCTGTGGTCGCAGTGGTCTGGACTGGCCCTGAGAGGTGGAGTCCTCTGGTGCCAATGGAAGGAGCCAGTGACAGGGGAGGTGAGCTGGCAGATGGTGGTCCCTCAAGCATTGCGTCGGTAGGTGCTCAACTCCCACCATGGGACCCCAGGCAGTGGACACTAATGAAGACGCTGTGGTGGCTCTGCCAGTCCTTCTACTGTGGGCAGTGCAGAGGGGACGTGGAGGACCACTATCTGCGCTGCGACACATGCAGGGAAATGACCACCCCCCCCCGTGTGTGTGTGCATGCATGCGTGTGTGCGTATGGTGTGTGTGTGCATATGCTGGACGGAACCCTCCACCGAGGCTATAAGTGGGGGTAGGGGGGAGAGCCGCGGGTGGGAGAAGGCTTGCAGACTTCCGGGTGAGTGGTTGTGCATGACTGTGAGGGACTGACTGATCTGTGAAGCAGCAAGAGAATAACCCTGAAGAAAACCTGGAGTGTGCAGTGAAAAAGAAAGAGTGAGAGTGAGAGAGGAAGAACAGAGAGAAAGAGCAGGGGAGGGAGAGTGACATAACAACACAGAGAGTTTTAGTATTTTATTATTTTGGCGTGAACCTCATCCCAAACAGTTATTTTATTTAGTTCAGTTAATAAAACAGCAAGTTTGAAATCCCATCTGATCTTCCCGCATCCTGTTTCACTAACAGACGTGACGAGAGTGTTACACTATATAGTACACATACATTTAACAGACGTGCCGAGAGTGTTACGCTATATAGTACACATACTTCCCTTCAGATCTGTACACTTGTGCAACCTTTTTCAGTTCTGGAAACATTGAAATAATAATAATAATAATAATAATAATAATAATAATAATAATAATAATAATAATAATAATAAAAACATCTCAGTTTAAATACAGTTAATGTTAAATGCACTTCATGCTGCAGGATTCTTTGAGACATCTCGTGGCCATATTCCGCTGTTGTTGTTGTTGTTGTTGTTAACATGGCTGTTATGTTCAGTTTTAACACTAATGCAGTAGTACAGCACTGCTATTACATTATGGACTGTCGCCATAGCTACTGTATATTGAGCCAGCTGGGTTTTGACGGCAGTCTCAAGAGAGACGTGCGTCTGTTTGGTTAACAATGAAGTGCTGCTTCTGAACATCACTAAATTCTGTCTTGTGAATACATAACAATGATATCCAAGCAAAGCACTGGGTGGAATTTCTTTACCAAGCAGGAGAAAACGGAATTCACAAACTCTGCCAAGGAAATATTTCATTCAAAGGAGGAAGCTCACTTACTTAATGTGCTCCACATTATTTTATTTATTTGCTTATTTATTTTTAAATAAAGGCTACTTATTTTATATGTTTGGTAAGAAACTATATCTGGGTAATAACTGTAGATCAAGCATTCCGTATTGGAAGCCACACAGTTATTATTATTATTAATGCATCACACAGTTATCACTGACATAAACCAACAGGACGTTGTTATGTTGTTTGTCTTTCTGATTTAGTTCCTGAGAAGAACAGTCACTGCAGTTCTTATTATTGAGGAGAACTTGCCGCTTGGTGTGGGTTATTGTTTTGTGTAAAGCATTGCTATCCTGTCATATATTGATATCATATCATGATATCCTCTAATATATATGTAGATTCTACACAAACTATTACACATTGATAAAGTTAAAACATGCATATATAATATAAATAAGTAAGATATATAGAAAAAAACAGATTAATCTCAGTTGCATAAGTATTCAACCCCTTTCCTACTGCAGGCCTAAATCAACTCAGGTGCAAATGATTTGTTTGAAAGGTCACACAATTAGTGAAATGGTTTCTGCCTGTGTGTACTCAAAGTGGTTTAACTTGTAGATAATTTCTCTCGGGTATATAAAGACTTTCAAGCTGCAACTCACATAGTGATCCAACGAAGCAACCATGAAGACCAAGGAGCTTTCGAAACAAGTCAGGAGAAAGGTACAAGAACATTTCAAAGGCGATGATTATCCCTCTCAGCACAGTGAAGTCCATCATTAAGAAGTGGAAGATGCATCATACCATCCAGACACTACCCAGATCAGCTCACCCTCCCCAGCTGAGCAGCCAGGCAAGCAGGAAACTGGTTTGGGATGTCACCCTGAAGGCAACAATGACCTTGAGAGATCTGCAAAGTTCTGTGTCTGAGATGGGAGTCAGTGTTCACACATCAACAATAAGCTGGTCCCTACACAAAGCTGGCCTGTATTGATGGGTGGCAAGAAAGAAGAGATTACTCAAAAAGCCTCATTTTAAAGCACATATGGAGTTTGTGAAAAAGCATGTAGATGATACTGCAGACATGTGGAAAAATGTTTTGTGGTCAGACAAAAATTCAAAAATTGAACTTTTCGGTCTAAATTCCAAGTGTTACGCCTGGCACAAGCCCAACACTGCACATCACCCAGTCAACACCATCCCAACTGTCAAGCATGGTGGTGGCAGCGTCATGTTATGGGGATGCTTCTCTTCAGCAGGGACTGGGAAGCTTGTCAGGATAGAGGGGAGAATGGATGGTCCAAAGTACAGGTGAATCCTTGAGGAAAACCTGTTTGAGTCAGCCAAAAATCCGAAGCGGGCGAGAAAATTTACATTTCAGCAGGACAATGACCCAAGGCACAAAGCCAAAGCCACACTGGAGTGGTTGAACAAGAAGAAAATTCATGTCCTTGAGTAGCCCAGTCAAAGTCCTGACTTGAATCCAATCAAAAATTTATGGCGAGACTTGAAGATTGCTGTCCATCAATGATCCCCAACAAACTTATCAGAACTGGAGCAATTATCCCATGAAGAATGGGCAAAAAATTCATCATCCTACTGTGCAAAGTTAGTAGAGACCTATCCAAAAAAACTCATAGCAGTAATTGCTGCAAAAGGTGCTTCTACCAAGTACTGACTTAAGGGGCTGAATACTTATGCAACCAGTAAATTTCATTTTCTACATTTTCTTTGCAAGTTTTGCTGACATTTAACCTCCTCCTCATATAACAGTGTTCAATTTAACCACTACAGCTTCGTATATAAAAAAAGTTTGTTTGAAAAACTGTGCATATGTGTGGCAGTGTGCCCCGCCCCTGTGCATATTTTTGTGTTTTTTGTTGTATGTATTGTGTTAATGTTGGTGTATTGTAGTTGGTACATGGGACATAATATGGGTTATGAACACAAGTGATTTAAAATGCATATTTGTATTTAGGCACGAGGATTGCACAGCACTTCACGTGCAGGTAAAATGTAATAGTATGTGAGCATGGGGAATTGCACTTTATTAATTCACATGCAGTTGTACCGAGACTCCAATTGAATGATTGATTAGCAATCGAGTCTCGGTACAGCTGCATAAAAGCAACATGTTTTCACTCACTCTGGGTTGTGTGTTCGGGAGTGGAGAATGGGTGAGAGAGGAGAGTAAAGCTAAAATATAACAATTGCTACAGCGTGCTGGAATTGCCAGCACAGTACTTGTTTAGTGTTCGTCCACTCGTTTGTCAAGTTTTGTTCAATCTTTTATTTTGCAATAAACCGGTACAAGCAAGCGTCGTTTTGCACCGTACCTGCAGTGTCTGTCTCTTCCTGCTTCTGGTCTGACGTCACCCACTACAGCCTTCTTTGTGACAATACATTATTTGTAATTCAACAAAATGTGACATTATTGGTAGGGGGTGTATACTTCTGCACTGTGTGTGTGTGTGTGTGTGTATATATATATATATATATATATAGTAACACGAAAGGGAGGGGGTTAATAACCTCCCTGCCAAAAACATGTTAACTGAATTAGATTACTGTTAATTGTTTTATTGTTAATTATTCCCTGCACCTGGCTATCATTGTAAATTAGAGCCAGGTGCATGGTGTTTACAGAAAGCAGCCAGTGTGCTCAGGGATGCTGCTGTGTGGAGGGCCCAGTTGATGGTGCTTTCAACAGTTACAAAAAAAAAGGTACTGTGTGAAAACCTTTTTTGTGTGTCTTGTTTTGTCAGTTCTTAAAACAGGTAAACTGTCTAGCTGTCCTGCGTTATAGTTAGGTTCCTGTTTTTTCAGTTAGTCCTCTAGTAAGAGCTAGGTGTTTGGTTTGTTTGTGTTTTGTTTATTTTGTGTTATTAAAAGTGCACGCAAGCGCTAAAACTGCAACTCTTGTGCCTGGGTCTACATTTTTTAAGGGGGAACAAACCACGGAGAGAAAGCCCGGTTTACAATATTTATCTATCTACCCCTCTATCTCTCTATCTATCTATAGATAGATATTGTAAACCGGGCTTCCTCTCCGTGGTTTGTTGCCCCTTTAAAAACATTTTTATACCCCAGTGAAACAGGAAGCCATGGAATACACACACACACAAGCACCTCCAAAATTATTGGCATCCTTGACAAAGACGAGCAAAAAAGGCTCTATAAAATAACACAGGTAATGAGCTATATTTTATGGGAAAACTACTGTATATTCATTTATACTACTACAATTGCTCAGTGAAAACGTTTATTTAACAAGTAATATTTGTTTTCTCTCAAAAAGACAGGTGTCACAATGATTGGCACCCCTAAACATTTTTATAAATAAAATTAAACAAAATTACATCTGCATTAATATTCTACTTTAAGTACATCTCAGTCTTAAGGAAATGTATTGTGGCCTTCCATGGCTTCCGGTTTCACTGGGGTATAAAAATGAGGTAACACGCATGTAAAAGCCATTTGTAATCTTTCACCACGGGGAAAGGCAAATAACTCACAAATGAAAAGAGACACATGGTTATTGACCTTCATAAATCAGGCAATGGGTACAAAAAATAGCTAAAAACCTAAATCAACAAAGAAATGGTTAATTGACCACACAATCAACATTTTGCAATGGCCATCTCAGTTTCTGGACTTGAATCCTATTGAAAACCTATGGTTTGAATTGAAGAGGGCAGTCCATAAACACAGACTGAAGGATATCAAGGATCTGGAAAGATTCTGTATGGAGGAATGGTCTAGGATCCCTTCCAATGTGTTCTCTAATCTCATAAAAAATTATAGAAAAAGGCTCAGTTCCATTATCCTTGCAAGGGAAGGGTGCACAAAGTACTGAAAACAAGGGTGCCAATAATTGTGACACTTAATCATCACTTATATACTGAGCATCAAAAGAAACTTCACACTTATATATTGAGCATCAAAAGAAACTCATCACTTATACACTGAGCATCAAAAGAAATGTATCACTTATATACTGAGCATCAAAAGAAACTTCACACTTATATACTGAGCATCAAAAGAAACTCATCACTTATATCTGAGCATCAAAAGAAATGTATCACTTATATACTGAGCATCAAAAGAAACTTCACACTTATATATTGAGCATCAAAAGAAACTCATCACTTATACACTGAGCATCAAAAGAAATGTATCACTTATACACTGAGCATCAAAAGAAACTTCACACATATACTGAGCATCAAAAGAAATTCATCACTTACATACTGAACATCAAAAGAAATGTACCACTTATATACTGAGCATCAAAAGAAACTCATCACTTATATACTGAGCATCAAAAGAAATGTATCACTTATATACTGAGCATCAAAAGATACTCATCACTTATATCCTGAGCATCAAAAGAAACTCATCACTTATACACTGAGCATCAAAAGAAATGTATCACTTATATACTGAGCATCAAAAGAAAATTTACACTTATAGACTGAGCATCAAAAGAAACTCATCACTTATACACTGAGCATCAAAAGAAACTTCACACATATACTGAGCATCAAAAGAAATTCATCACTTACATACTGAGCATCAAAAGAAAATGTACCACTTATATTTGAGCATCAAAAGAAACGTATCACTTATATACTGAGCATCAAAAGAAACTAATCACTTATATACTGAGCATCAAAAGAAATGTATCACTTATATACTGAGCATCAAAAAGAACTTCACACTTATATACTGAGCATCAAAAGGAACTTTACACTTATATACTGAGCATCAAAAGAAATGTACCACTTATATACTGAGCATCAAAAGAAACGAATCACTTATACATTGAGCATCAAAAGAAACTTCACACATATACTGAGCATCAAAAGAAACTCATCACTTATTATACTGAGCATCAAAAGAAACTCATCACTTATATACTGAGCATCAAAAGGAACTTCACACTTATATACTGAGCATCAAAAGGAACTTTACACTTATATACTGAGCATCAAAAGAAATTCATCACTTACATACTGAGCATCAAAAGAAATGTACCACTTATATACTGAGCATCAAAAGAAACTTATCACTTATACTCTGAGCATCAAAAGAAATGTATCACTTATATACTGAGTGAAGTAACTTACAAAAAATGATGGTGATTAAGTAGATTCAAGAAAATGGACAGAGTCCTTTTCTTCAATCAGTTGCCAGGTTTATTAAAATATGCAGGGATTCTGGTCCCAGGTACAGGACAAACAGAATAATCAACATTACAATGTTTGCATGACATTAAATACCCTTCTGTATAGATGGTCCACCTCCCCTTTCTCTGACACTTAACCAATGGTCAAGGTAATTTAATTTATTGTGTGAGTGTTAATGTGTGTGTGTCTGTGTGTGTAGTCTAGTGTGACAACCTCTGAACTCAGTGCATTCTTCACACTCCTGGAGACAAAAGGTCCATACATCTGCCTTTTGTTATCTCCTTGCGACCCCCTTTGATGCCAGTGGGATTATCTCTTTTGATCTCTCTGAAGTCTTTAGAGCCTGTTCCCTTCTAGTCCACAGCATTGTTATCTCGTTAGCTTGCAGTCATTGTTGGGCAAGAAACTTGTAGACGCAATGTCTCTATCAAGTGTAAGCAGTACATGCAATTTGAACCAAACAGTCTGCTATCTGCAATATTAGTCTCTTTTCAGAAAAAAACACCAGTATAGCTCTGCCAGTCCACATGCGTAGCAAACTGCTAATCAATTCTCAATCCATGTTTTCCAACATACCCTACTTTTAGAATATAAGATGGAGGGGGGTGAGCCGCTACAACCAAGTTGCTCACGTGATCCTGAGCCCTCAGATGTCCTCTTCTCTGGTTCTGAGTAGTCACATCAAGTAATGTGTTTGTATAATATATTATAGTGAAGCATGTTCCTTTATTCTAAGTCTCTCCATTATGTGTAGGTATTTACCTTGCTTTCTCTGTTTCTATATGTAAGTGTGCTATGAGCAAAAACAAAACAAAGATACGTACAAATAATACAAAAAATGAAAAATAAACATTAAAAAATACAGTAAATACAGTTAATATCACTGTACACAGGTGTTATTTCTTATTCATGGTGGCTCCCAGTAAGTTTACAGTTTCCCATCTGTCAATGGTCCTTTCTAACTGCCGCTGTTGTTTTTTCCATCACAAACACTGAATGCTATTCCACAGGATCAATACTATTACTAATAACAGTATTATTAAAACAATATAATCCCAGAAAGTGTTCCCTAAGGCCTGCCCTAACCATCCATATCGTTTTGATACAGTGGCTTTTAATTGTGCCAAATCAACTTCGACCTTAGCTTTGAGCAGCTTCTCTTCCGCTCTTTGTAGGGCTATTTTAACCAATTTGTGCATTTGAGAAAAAATGACCGAATATGAATCTAGATACATGTCATCCCACCAAGCTGTAATTTGGAACTCCTCTGCTTCTGGTTCAGGTATATATAGATCTCCAATCTGAACTGCATGTGTTGGAGTAAAACAAAATCCTGGAGAAGTCTGACAAGTTAAATCTCCATACTTAAAATTGGTATGGTTACTCAACACACACCATTGATATTTCCCAACCTGCACTGCTTTTTTCCACCCCTCTAGTGGATGTACCTCTAATTCAGTGTTTATATTTCTATTGATTCCAGTGATTGCAGGACACCGGCAAACTACATGACTATTTGTTTCATAACAGCATGCTTCATGCACCACACCACTCCAGTTCCCTCGTTGAACTTTCCATATAGCCTTTTCCCAAACTATCACTGTCTCTGTGTAGTACTCCTATTGGTCTAATCTTCAAACTCTTTATACTGGTTATTAGGATCCATGTATGGTTTTGAGAGATAGAACCCTATATGACCAGGTGGTTCCTTGCCGTTCTCCTTTGGCCACACTAAACTAGCTCCCAGGAGGTCAGTCTGATCAGGGTGGAACATTGCCAACCTCAACTTGAGTTCCTCCTGTGCATGTCTAGGTACCACTCCTAGCCTAATGTCCATTATTTCTTCCTTCATTGTTTTTAAAAGGTCAACCACAAATATTCTACAATCTATTGCTTTGGTCAAATTGCGCAAGGCTCCCTCTGTTCCATCCATTAGCTCATATATAGCTGTACCCTGGAGTCTAATCCCTTGATTTACATACATTTGTCCATTCCCCAATCTTTCCATTCCTTCTCCAACAGTACTTGCTATCCAAGTTTGCCCTCTTGACATTTGATAAATATCCCAACTGTTTGCAACAGAATTTCCTGCACCAAACCAGCCTGCTATTTCATCAAAAAGCCCCCTCTTCCTACTTTTCTCATTACCTTCATACATTCGTTCGGCTATTCACTCTTTGTAATCTTTTATTGTACTACCTATTTCCCTTTGAAGCCAATTCTGGATATTGGTATGTTGCTTGCAATGCTGTTCAAACATAACAGTTAGATTCGTGAAATTATACATCACATATGATAATACTATATTCACATTATCCAAAACAGTTTTTCGTTCTGGTCCGAGAATGATACCTTCCCGAGGTAGGGGGTGCAAAGGGGGACATACTTTGGGTTTGTCCTCCTTGCATGATGTTAATGTTATATTTTTGAGTGATTTGTATGAACAGTTATGACTATGAACTGAAATATTACTAATTTGATTTGGATATTGATACTGATATATTGTGTCAACATCCTGTATGTCTGATTTTTTAAAATACCTTTTTGGGTGTCCAGCCATTAATTGTCCATCTTCCCAACTATCTGGGTTTTCCCATTCTTGTGGAGGTTCACATATAATAGATTCATACCGTCCCTCGTGGTTCTTAGACCACAGAAACCTTTGGGCATCATTATCAGACCAGGTTTTTACTTTATATCTGCAAACCCTATCACGTGGTGCATCACCCGCTACAAAGATAACTTTAAACTCCCAGACACCTCCCTTTGAATCATCATAGTTCGTAATCGAGTAGGTGCATTTCTCTGGGTTTGTCGTGACTTTTGTTAATGTCCATTTCTCATTATTATACTGGCATAATGAAATATCTCCAAATCTGTCCCCTGGACATTGTAGTATTATGTCCCCTCCTTTTTGGACATATCTGGGCTCTGGCACTTGATTATTACCAGATATTTTCCATACTTTGTCAAGACCAAACATTTTACCGTCCTTTTTCCATGCCTGGAGCCCCAGGCTATCTTGAAATTGTAACTGCACATACTGTCCTTTCTTTATACACTGTGTCTCTGTTACCAATGTCGTTGGTGGGTCCCATCGTGCTTCAGCGAGCAGAGTGAATATGCCAATCAAGGTTATTAGTTGGTATTTCATAATTCACCTCGGACGTAAATGCGGTTCCACGATCACTTTCCAGTCTCTTAGGGAAGCCCCATCTAGTGAAGACCTGTTCCCATAGAATCCTGGTTGTCGTAAGAGCATCGCATCGATGTGCAGGAAATGCCTCCACCCAGCGTGTAAACATGTCAACTACCACTAGGATATATCTATATCCTCCTTTGGCTGTAGGTAATGGTCCTGTGTGATCAATTTGAATAGATTCCCAGGGCCCATCATTCCAATGTGAGGTACCCATTGGGACCTTGCGGCGTGCGGGAGCTGGATTCATATGTGCGCATATTAAGCACAGCGTAAGGTGATGATCTATATCTGCTTTCATGTCTGGCCACCAGTAGCATCCCTGTAAGAGGTCTAACACTTTTTGTGATGCTGCATGACCACTCACTTGATGCATGTAGATGACTAGATCCTTGCGTAAACAATGAGGTGTCACCCAGGCAAGCTGGGGTGTGGTATGATACAATGTTCCTTCGAATACCAACAATGTGTCCTTGTATTTATGGTAAGGCTGCAGAAGTGTCTGCTGTGCGGTAATGGCGTCCATGACCTCAACCAGTTTAGAATCGAGTGCCTGTGCCTTTTTCAAACATGGTAGGTGTGGCCGTGGTGACAGGTGATACATGAACAGGATCAGTTGAGGAATCCCATGGGATCCCATCAATGGCTGCCTTCTTGGCTAGCATGTCTACAGTATTATTTGCATCTCCCTGTACCGTTCTGCCTTCTGGTTGATGTGATTTGACTTTACAAATGGCTAGTGTGCCTGGTGTACGCTCATAGGCCAGATCCCAGATCTGCAGGAGCTGTGCGTAATGTGTTAGTGGTTTACCGTCGGCTGTACAAAAACCCCGTTTCTGACACACCGGCAAGTACTCTGTAAGGGAATTGCAAACAAATCCGCTATCTGAATAGATAGTAAGCCTTCCTGTGAACTCCCTTAGTGCTGCTAGTACAGCTATCACTTCTGCTTTTTGTGCAGAGTCTGTGGGTTTACACTTTATCAGTACCTCCTTTCCAATAGCTGGAGCCCAACATGCTGCACCTGTGTGATACAGGCCATTGTCGTAAAAGCGAGAGCCATCGACATATACAGACAAAGAGTCAGCAAGCGGGACTGTCGCAAAAGGACCAGCCTTTGCCTCCAACTGTCGTGTCGTACATTCATGAGCCTCCCCTTCATAGGTGAGCATGTTAGCAAGTGTGTAGGATGCAGAGTGTTTAACTGTGATGTTTTTAGATGCAAGTTCAGTAACCCATCTGCCCCATCGTTGGGCTGACACTCCCTTCACCTGCCCTCTAATGAGCAGAGCGACTGGGGTGTGTGGTGTATGTACTATTATTTTCCCAAACTGACAAATGTATTCAGTGTGCGTCACAATCCAATGTACTGCCAAAATTTGTTTTGTACATTGATCATACGATCTTTCTACCGGTGTAAGCATACGTGAGAAGTACCCCACAGGTATACACTTACCATGCACTTCCTGCATGAGTACTGCTGACAAACTAGTGTCTGATGCGGCTGCCTCAATGATGAAGGGAAGTGTGGTGTCTGGACTACGCAGAGCTGGTGCCTGTGTTAGTGACGTCTTGAGTGTCATGAAAGCGTTCTGTGATGCACTGTTCCAGGTAAGTGTGTCTTCCTTACCTGGGTTTCCCTTTAGATGTTCATATAGGGGTGCAGCTTTCTCACTGTAACCCTCTATAAAGTCCCTACAGAAGCCTATTATACCTAAAAGTGATCGTAAGGCTGTAACTGTGTGTGGGCGGGGCAGATTTTGAATCAACTTAATCTTTTCTGGGTCAGGTATACGTCCTCCAGCTTCCACCTGTACTCCTAAGAAACAAACAGATGATTTCATTAATGCTGCCTTTTTTGGGTTCAGCTTCATGCCGGCCTCCTCCAACAAAGTGAGAACCTCATCAAGGAGCCTGTAATGCTCCTCCCTGGTATCCGTTTGTAGAAGTATGTCATCCACATACTGGATGATGTTATCTGTTTGAGAACAACTTTGCAAAATGTTAGCCATCTCTGATGAAACAGCGTAGGACTATTATTATACCCTTGCGGTAACACAGCCCAAGTAAATTGCCTGTCCTTAAAGGTAAAAGCAAACTTGTACTGACTATCTGGGTGTACTCTAATTCCCCAAAATCCATTCGAGACATCCAGTGTAGAGTACACTGTTGCTGTTCCTTTCAATTGTGACATCATGTCTGGTGTGGTGGATACCAATGCTGTAGCACTGGGGGTGTTTTTGTTAAGCTGCCTGTAATCAATAGTTAGACGCCATGAACCATCTGGTTTCTTTACAGGCCATACAGGTGAGTTTACAGTAGAGACACACTCACGTATTACTTTCTGTCTTAACAATGAGTCAATTGTCTGACTAACTGCAGCTTCTGCTTCCTTTGGATAGGGATATTGTTTCTGTGGAGCGGGATCAATGCTATTCACAGCTACTACCATACCTTTAACATTACCACAATCATGCTTGTGCTGTGCCCACACTTTACTGTGATGCAACAGAATCTCAGCCAGCCGGCTGTCACTAGGATGTAGTAACTTCACAACATCATAATCTTCTGTACCCTTCACAGTAAACACTGAATGCCTATCTGAAATCATGATTGGCATCTTGATGCCCTGGGGATCTCTTGCCCCTTGCCAAATCAAATGATTAGAAAGATCAATAATCAATCGAGCGCGGGCAATCCCGTCAGCACCCAAAATACAACCTTCATGTGTACTGACCATACATAATGGTAAATCAAATTTAATAGTACCCAATTGCAATGTAATTGGAGTGGATATTCTGGCTTTGGTTACACCTCCTCCTACTCCTACAAGTTGAATAGACCTCCCACTGGGTGGTAGGTCTGTATGGTAAGTGAGAGAGCAAGCAGCCCCTGTGTCTATCAGAAATGTGTCTTGACGGCCTCCAGCCAAAACTTTCACACATGGGCGGCCCTCCTTGTCAGCAGTAATATCACTCACTGCTGCAATAGAGGCCTGACCCCTTCATAGGGCAGATGAAGGTGGGGGTTCCTGTGGGATGTGGGAAGGGTTATGTTGGCCATTGTTTCCTATCTGATTTGAGAAGGTCTGTAACAATTGTCTCAGTTCCTCATAAAAGAGTGTAGGTGCAGTAGGTAATCTCGAGCTATTTACAGCCCGCTGCTTTTGTTGTGGACCCTGCCCCTCAGCACCTCCCCCCCTCTAGCCCAGCATTGATTAATTGTATGTCCAGCGTGTTTGCAGTTTGCGCACATTTTAGACATTTTACATTCCTTTGACACATGGCCCTGCTTACCACAATTAAAACATCCTGACTTAACACCACCCTCGTTGGCAACAATCATAGCAATTTTCTTTTTCTCTATTGGTGCTTTATCTGTTTCAGACTCATTCCAGTCTCTTAAACAATCATGTATGTCTTGCCCTGTACCTTGCGGAACAGGGTCTACTGACAGTGCCCTGCTGTACTGTATCAGTAGATGCTTGCATGTAGGAGAGACTAAGTCTTTATATTTGTTGATTACCAACTGCCAAAACGTGACGTTATCATCTGTAATCGCAACTCTTGCTGTAGCTCTCTCTCTGTGGGTATTATACGTCTGCACAAAACTTCGAATGAAGTCAGTAGGATGTTGTCCCTTTTTGGGAACAGTGTCAAGAACCTTACTGAGATCTGGTGCATGTCGATAATTAGCAGCCACACACATTAATCTAACTCTCTCATCATGTCCTGGATATTGTGGGTTAGCATCTGGTGGTGTAAATTCAGTTGGTGCAATCACTTCAACTGGTAATACTGAACTCAGGATTCTGCAACAATCCCTGTCAGTGAGATTAAACGTGCGTTGTATACCACGCAGCTTTTCACACAAAGGTGTAGGATCTGTATTACCATCCCATTTGGGCAACTGTTCTTTCATCAAAGCCAATTTTGACAATGTCAAATCCCTATTGACCTGTTCATCAGCATAATCATATGTAGTTATTCCAGTTTGCTGGTCCAAAGTACCAGTTGTGCGTATCCTACGAGTCATTACAGAAGCTGTTTTGACATACTTGCCTGCAAAATTTACTCTCCCTTTCGGTTCTGTTCTTTCAGTATTGCGCCTCTTTGATTTAACATTTTCTGCAATACTGGACATATAGTCCCCTCTAGTGCCTTCCTTTTGTTTCTGAACCTCCTCAGGTGCTAGAGCAAAATCCTCTAACTCATCTAAGTCCTCCACCTCTTCATCCTCTTCATTCTCCTGTCTAGGATCCCAGTCCTCAAGACCATCGCTATCCTCACTATCTGTTTCTTGCTCCTTATCAACCAATCCCAATGCTGCAATTCTGCGCTGCAAAACCTTATTATTCTGTCGTTGTTCACATGCTTTTTTACGTACCTCCCTCAACTTTTGTACAATATGTCTGTCTTTGTTTTCTCCAGACACATTCCATAATTCCTTATATGCAATCCGTGCATTTTTCAAACTTGATTCCAAATTACTTGTCTTTCTCTGACAATCTATCAATCGTTGTTTTTGGGTTGTGTTTTCCTTACGCATCTCTAATTGTTGTGTGGCAGCCAATTGCCTTTCAACCATGGAAGCACTTGTAACTGATTCTAATTGCTTAATTTCCTCATGCAAACCTTCATTTTCAACAGATAATTTCTTACAATTTTCCCTTGTAAAATCATATCTTGTTTTCAATTCTTCAATAGTTTGCCTCATTGCTCTTATGCAATTAGCCTGTTTCACTTTCTTACACTTTTCTTTTCCATTCCGAGACACACATTCCTGCCCTATAGTATTGACAGGGTCATTACTGTCTTTTGTATAGGGTTGTCCCTCCTTGTCATGTTTAAAAACATTTTTGAACATATTTGGAGTTGATCAGACTCTCAACAAAACACAACACTAACAAAAAATAAAAACACCACTTTTTAGTTTTGTCTTGTTGTTACCAATGTTCCGTGTTTAAAGCTATGCTTAAGGAAGCATAACATTTTAATTTGGTTTATTGCACATTTAATTTACACTTTTGTATGTGCTATTGAGCTTAACTGGAACTTATTGTCTGATTGTTCCTTATTTGTACCACCTAGTGTGGACAGTTAAATAAGAGACTTATCCTATTGCCCCCTTATCGTGACACATAAACCAAACAGTACAAACAAAGACAAAACAAGTGTAACAAATCTTCTCAAAAACAAACATAAAACATAAATCCGAGTATGTCCGTACCTGTTGAGCAATACAAGTCCGTGTAACTAGTCCAATAAACTCTACTGGCACGTCATAACACTACACGATTTACTCATGACTTTTTTTAGGATTCCAGAGGTCCTCTTTCATACCTAAAGTCCTAATAGTCAATACACTTTTAATTAAGCAGTCTTAACTAATTGTGTCCTCAATGTACATGAATTATCAAGTAGTCAAAAGTCCTCTTTCATACTTTACCCTTGATTCTCACTACATTCTAAAAACTGCATATAAAACAAAAAAACCAGTAACTACTCACCAATGTACGTGGTTATATGTTCGAGCTGAAGTCCTGATTCAAAGATTCTCCACACCGTCTGAGCTGAAAGTAGAAACAGTTTCCTTCTGTTTGCTTTGTCCTGGTCCTCTTCATGGGATACAGGCTTGCAAAAAAGGTTTCTCCGTAATCAAGTATCAACCCCCCGGTATTTGGAAAAAAAAAAGTTTCAGGAAACAGTCCGCAGGTGGCTCGCCAATGAAGTAACTTAAAAAAAATGATGGTGATTAAGTAGATTCAAGAAAATGCACAGAGTCATTTTCTTCAATCAGTTGCCAGGTTTATTGAAATATGCAGGAAGTCTGGTCCCAGGTACAGGACAAACACAATACTCAACATTACAATGTTTGCATGACATTAAATACCCTTCTGTATAGATGGTCCACCTCCCCTTTCTCTGACACTTAACCAGTGGTCAAGGTAATTTAATTTATTGTGTGAGTGTTAATGTGTGTGTGTCTGTGTGTGCAGTTTAGTGTGACAACCTCTGAACTCAGTGCATTCTTCACACTCCTGGAGACAAAAGGTCCATAAATCTGCCTTTTGTTATCTCCTTGCGACCCCCTTTGATGCCAGTGGGATTATCTCTTTCGATCTCTCTGAAGTCTTTAGAGCCTGTTCCCTTCTAGTCCACAGCATTGTTATCTTTTTAGCTTGCAGTCAATGTTGGGCAAGAGCTTGTAGACGCAATGTCTCTATCAATTGTAAGCAGTACGTGCAATTTGCAAACAGTCTGCTATCTGCAATATTAGTCTCTTTTCAGAAAAAAACAACAGTATAGCTCTGCCAGTCCACATGCGTAGCAAACTGCTAATCAATTCTCAATCCATGTTTTCCAACACTGAGCATCAAAAGAAACTCATTACTTATATACTGAATATCAAAAGAAATGTATCACTTATACACTGAGCATCAAAAGAAAATTTACACTTATATACTGAGCATCAAAAGAAACTCATCACTTATATACTGAGCATCAAAAGAAACTCGTCACTTATATACTGAGCATCAAAAGGAACTTCACACTTATATACTGAGCATCAAAAGAAACTCATTACTTATATATTGAGCATCAAAAGAAATGTATCACTTATACACTGAGCATCAAAAGAAAATGTATCACTTATATACTGAGCATCAAAAGAAACTCATCACTTATATACTGAGCATCAAAAGAAACTCATCACTTATATACTGAGCATCAAAAGAAACTCATCACTTATATACTGAGCATCAAAAGAAATGTATCACTTATTGTGACGGAAAGATGAGTTCTGGTGATGAATCTTCCTCCCGACCTGTGAGGGCGCTAAAGAACGAGAGGAGAAGTATCTGGAAGGGCTGGCCTGACAGTTCGTTTCCGGGTCAGCCTGGAGGGAAGCGCGACTCTGTTGTAAGACCGTATTGATTTGAAAGGTAAACGAGAAGCAGCTGTAAGTAATAAGGCAGGTGCAACCGTTTACCTAGATATCATGCAGGATTACACATAGGGGCCAGGGTAACGCTGATCTTCTCCTTCGTTTGGGTTAAACGAGTGGAGAGAGAGAAGGACTGAGAGAGGAGCTCTCAGAGTGGATTGTGTTCGTGTTTTGTATTGTTGTGTCTGTCCGTGTAACTGTCTGTTTTTGTATTCAGCACTAGACAGTTAACGCACATCTCCGGAGCTGTCGAAAGGAGAGCACTATCCGGAGCACCACTGCACTGAGCACCTGCACGTTTTCGATCACCCAGGACTGGTGACCGTACCGTTGTTTTTGTTCAGGACTGTGCCCTTGGTTTCATTATCCCCGTGCTTTACACATTGTTGTGTATTGCCAGGGATTTATTATTTTTGACGGTCGCCAGACCTGGAAAACAGCAATAAAGCACTTATTCACTGAATCACTGTTGTCTGTTCATCACTCCTGCACCGCATCACCGCGACATCTGTTCCCCTTACCAACCACTTTACCACACTTATATACTGAGCATAAAAAGAAACTCATCACTTATATACTGAGCATCAAAAGAAATGTATCACTTATATACTGAGCATCAAAAGAAACTCATCACTTATATACTGAGCATCAAAAGAAACTAATCACTTATACACTGAGCATCAAAAGAAATGTATCACTTATACACTGAGCATCAAAGGAAAATTTACACTTATATACTGAGCATTAAAGAAACTCATCACTTATATACTGAGCATCAAAAGAAATGTATCACTTATATACTGAGCATAAAAAGAAACTCATCACTTATATACTGAGCATCAAAAGAAATGTATCACTTATTTACTGAGCATCAAAAGGAACTTCACACTTATATACTGAGCATCAAAAGAAACTCATCACTTATACACTGAGCATCAAAAGAAATGTATCACACATATACTGAGCATCAAAAGAAAATTTACACTTATATACTGAGCATCAAAAGAAACTCATCACTTATATACTGAGCATCAAAAGAAACTCATCACTTATATACTGAGCATTAAAAGAAGCTCATTACTTATATACTGAGCATCAAAAGAAACTAATCACTTATATATTGAGCATCAAAAGAAATGTATCACTTATATACTGAGCATCAAGAGAAACTCATCACTTATATACTGAGCATAAAAAGAAACTCATCACTTATATACTGAGCATCAAAAGAAATGTATCACTTATATACTGAGCATCAAAAGAAACTCATCACTTATATATTGAGCATCAAAAGAAACTAATCACTTATATTTGGATAAAATTACCTAGATGTGATTGAAAAATGACAAACTCTGTTTTAGAGCAGGTGCAGTGACTTTATTGTGCTGATTAACAATTGACATCATGAAGATGCTGCAAAATAATCTGTTGATCTTGGGCAGGTGTTCTGACTCTTGGTCTCCCAGTTCGTTGCTTGTCATCGATAGAGTGTGTCTGGTTATACCGTCTCACCAGGTTTGAAATTACTGGCTGTGAGCACCCATGACGGCGAGCCACAGTACGCTGCCCTAGTCCAGCCTCCAACATGCCGATTGCACGAAGGCACTGCTCTCTTGACAAATGTGGCATATTTTTTCTGTGATTTTCTTTATTGCTTTTATTCAAGCTTGGAATTCAACAGCTGAAATCACTCCATATCCAGTGTCCAATCAACTTTCTCACTAATTAGGCGATTAAGTGCACATGCTTCAGCCGTAGTCACTCAAGCGTGTCATGATCAAGGATGAATGATCGAGTGATTAAAAAGAAACCAAAAACATTTCGTCAATGTCCATCATTTATATACCTTTTTTTTCCCCAAAATAACACCTGGTATGAGTACACAAATGCAGAAAATGTAGGGCCCTATGAAATCTGCTTTGAGGAGAACATGGACAGAACTGCAAAATTCAGAGGAAAAAAAAAAACGAATTAGGCACCCGAGGACATTATCACAAACAAAATATATATGTACATATTCAAAAATTTACATTGAAATAGAACGGTGTTTGTATGACAAAAGGCTTCAAGAAACACACGTCATAGGAACACATGAAAAAATAATTTTTGCACCTCTCAGGCACCATACATGACCTTGATTTTAACTGTAAAAAAGCACAGCCTCTCGTGCCACTTCACTTGCTAGCTGCCGTTATCACTTGGGGGAAAACGACTGCCTAGAAGTTATTCTGAGCAGATAGCACTGTCATGACTATTGTAGAGTGTAGTGTTTTCTCCAAACTTCTCACAGAGATATTACTAAGTGCCTTTTTATTAAATTAGAATAAATCTAAATATTTAGGCTTTTATTTACATTGTTTGTCATTAATTATTAATTAAAACATTACATCTATTTTTTAAATGTTATAGTTCAGCTTGTGTTGAAAAGGAAAATTACTAAAAAAGCCTACATTTTGATTTTTTTAAATTTACAATGTTCCTAGTTTGTTTCTATTACATTGTTCCAATTTGTACCCATTTTTTCTGAAAGCACTTTGATTAAAAAACGTTTAGAAAGGTTTTTTTGTCGTATTTTTTTCATGCATTTCTAGCTTCATCGTTGCTGCTAATGTATCAATTTTTTTAAACAGAAAAATCCGAAAATCAGGAAAAAATAAATCAGAAAATTCAAAATAATAAAACAGATTTCATAGGGCCCTAGTAATAGATTCATCAGGGTGATGGCAGTAGCACAGTATCAATTCAATTATTTTACCTATAGTTTGGATAAGTAGTGTATATATAACAGAGGACGTGTACTGTATTATCCAAAGCAATGCTGTGCATGACAGCAATTCAGAGAACTATATTACAGGTATAACATCAGTAAATGAGCTCCTACTTTTCAAATGGTATAAACGTGTAAAGGTACAATCATGAACAGGAGGTTTTGCAGGCATTGTGCATGACTAGATCACCATAACCTTGGAAATCATACTGTAGCAGTGCTTTCTCATGCATCCTGTGTAAAGATTTTAATACATCAAAGAAATGAAAGTTCACCGTGAACCAAATGGGATTGGCTTCAATTTATTGACCGACACGCTGCGCTGAATGCGATTTGTAATTTTCATACAGTACGCAAACACCCATCCCCAAAAGCCCTGTTGCATGATTAAACCAGTCAGTGTCTTCGCAGTCATCGCCAGGAACCCTTATTTAAACACATCCATTAGTTACTGATTTATTAAGGAAGTGCTGATCGTCGCATACTAATTCAAAAAGGTCACTGTGAACGCTGATTAGCCAGCTTCACCCATAGCTCAGCAACAATATACATAGCAGGTTCAATTTGATCTATATGACCTAACCCAATTTAAAGAACCTGTGGATTTTAATTAGGATATTATATTGTATGTTATTAGACTTTTCACGGCTGGGTGGTTTTCAACCCATTACTAAAATGCTACAAATAAAGGACCCTTGCAGGGTATTTATTTTATGAATATGAGAGGCAAGAAAAAAATGCTTATGTGCTCGCCACAAGGAAGTTCTGCTTTGGGGTCACTGCAAGAAACATGACTTATTACAGGCAATCTGCTGGTCAAGCTTCTGTGTGTAAGGATAACACAGAACACGTCTCATTATCAGGACACGCGGAAATTTTGAGCTTGTTAGTCTGGTGTTGTCTGGACTATCGATGCAACAAATGTAACATTTTCATAGCGTGAGCCACTGCCTGTGCATCACTACATCAGTCTCCCACCCAAAGCTGGATTCACATAAATAAATAACTACATGCGATAGCTACAATATACTGACTATTTAATTAAGATAACTATGCAAATCTGCTGCTGCAAATAATTTGAGTCATTGTACAGTGTTTTAAGATTGTGATCAAATGTTTGCATCCAGTTATTACTTACATCTAAATTTGGAGATTGTGAGGATGAATACAGATACCAACACTTGTAGCCTCAGAGGGAGTTGTTGGTGTAACAGTGTGGGGCTGGAAGTTTGTATTGGATATTATAGTTCATAAAAGCAACAATAATTTTTGGGGAATAACAGTTGTATTTTTGATAACAAGAAAATAACAACATATGTCAGAAGCAAACAAATCATCCCTGCCAAAGGCATAATGAATACAGGGGTCAGTATCATGACAAAGCAGGCCCCCATTACCTAGATCAAGAAAGGTTTAATCAAAAACCAGGGAAAAAAGTCTGGATCATAAAAACTTGGTTGGCAATTCAGATGGCAAGTCACAGTATTACATTTGGGCAAGTAGAGTTGGGAACATTGCATGACTTCATATTGTTGTTTGTTTGACCACACGTTATCTAGTTGCATGCATGACTTCCTGTGACCAAGATGACTGTAGGACCAAGGAAGTAATAGAGACGACTGATGAAATGATATGAAGGCGCTTGCTTGCGCCGGTTTATTTCAAATAAAAAGGTTGTACAAAACAGAAAACACAGACTGAACAAACAAAACGGCGCGTTGGCCAAAGTAAATCGACAGACAAAGTGGACGAACAGAAAACAAGTATAGCAATTGTTATTTAAATGTCTCCTTCTCTCTCTCCCGTTCTCCACTCAAGAAAACGCAACCCCAAGTGAGTGCTTTGTGCATCTATATACACAATTGTGCTGGAATTCAATTACCAATTAATTATTCACTTGAATCCCAGCACGTGCACTAATCTGTGTACTCCCGTGCTCACATATCAATACCCACTTAAATATGCACATGGCGTGAGCTGTGCCATCCTCGTGTGTAAATACAAATTACACTTTATAACACTTGTGCTCATAACCCATATTTATATCCCATGTATTTTATACATAAACACCAACATTAACACACTACATACAACAAAAAACACTAATAAACACAAAGGGGTAGGGCACTCCGCCACACTTCCTTACCTGAACACAAAGTCATTGAGGTCAATCTGGGAGCCGTAACTGGATCCCTTCAGGTTCCCAGAGTTCCCGACGACAGCACACTTCCTGCAGCGAGGGGCCCCCCAGTCCAGGTACATTTCTTTGCTGGGGATGATCTTAAACAGCTCCTTCATTACCACAGTGAAGTTGGCAGGATCCTGCTCCTGCTGAAGCATCTAGACAGATTACAAGCAATGCATTTCCAAACAAGCACAAGTTATCCTTGAGGCTCTAAAGCCTTTTAAAAATTATTTTCCCCCTGACCTGCAAAATCACTTTCTCAGCATAATCACTTATTAGAGATCAGCTGCTTACTAAAACCAGAGGTTGGTTTGTCAATTAGTTAAACTGAATTCAGGGGTAATTAAACATACAGTACCTGCCACCATATGTAGGTGTCTTCAGACAGCACAGTGTTTTCAGACATCAGGGGCCTGATGGAGTGATTGAAACGCTCATCAAACCAGGGAGAAGTATGAGCCTCGGAGACACAGTGCTCACAGGCACAGGGCTTGTTGGACAGGGCTCTGTCTGACCAGCCATGAAGTATATTCAGATAGTACATGGAGGAAGACTCGTGGTAGGAGTACCTCAACACAACAGTGGTCAGGGTGAGAACGATGCACAACAGGGTCAGGACTTTCTGTTTCCTCTGCATCATCCTGAGCATTTTCTTTTATGTTAAGCTTCCAAAATAGTTGTCCCAAGTGTTAAAAATAGGAGGTTCTACCTACAAGTTATTTTAAGGTTCTGAGCAGTATGTCAACGTCAGGATGACAAGAAAGCTACCTAGCAGTACTGATGTAGCACAGCTGAAGGGGCCAATGAGAGACAAAGACATCACTAAAAAGTCATAAGTAATACCTCTTGCAGGAGGAATGTGGCTGAGGGAAGATCAAGAAAACATCAATCCACAATGGTCAGCATTCAGGTGATATATAGTTTGAACGTCTAAACACCAAATATATAGCAAAGTGTAAGACCAACTGTAAAAACGTAATCCAGTTGCAGTTATGTGTCAGCTTGATCAAGGAGACATGCCAAGGGCTCCAGTTCATTACTGGGTTGCAGGACCATGACCTCTGCCCATTACCTGAATACAAGGAACACAAGACAGTCAGGACAATGTACAATATAAAATTATTCTGCATTGGCACTTCACTGTATCCCTACATCTGACTGTAAATACAGTATGACTGTACACCCGTACATGTTCAGTTAAATTGTAAGTAGCGGGGATCCGAGAAATACAGCATTATACATGCCCATGTGAAGCTACAACTGTTTAAATACAGCTCTATACATGCCATTGTGCTGCTACAACTGTTTAAATAATGTACTGGTAACTTCTCTTTTCATTGTTAACATCCTGACAACTTTTTACACTTAGAAATTTAAAGTCTGTTTCAAAGATTTTCAAAATGGTTGCTTGAGCACTGGGGTTTGAGATCTGTCCTCTAAATCACTGCAAGAAGAGCCATTAAAAAAAAAAAAAAACACAACATCAAATACTCTGGCTTTTCTGCTCCGTACTACATCATGGATCATTACTGCTGTGTTGCCTGTTTCATAATGTGAGCAATAATCCTTACACCGTCAGTGCACTAGAGCGTCCATTTTGAAAAGAGCTTTGAAACAGATTTTAAAAGTAAAAAAAAACTTGTAAAAAGTTGTCAAGATGTAGAAAATCGAGAGTTTATCACGTTATAGCCAAATGCAATCCGAAACGAGGCTAGGGATGTCTGGTAGAAGTTTAGCGATGACGAATAATGTGCGGTGAACATCAGGGAACAACATGTACTGTATTGCACCACAATCACTAATTCACGCACTAACCGGACTTGCGTATGCGTTTTGTGTTTAATATGGGGCTAGAAGAACAGGACTATTATTTCGGAACCAGCTTTGGGGATTATAATTGTACAGTAAGTAATAGACACCACCGTATTACTTACCTCCATTATTATTTACTGTTTGTTTTGCCGTCACCCTTTGCACCTGGATTACAATTGTCTGTCTGTTCTTTAATCACCTGCACCTGCATACTTTCAACCCCTTTGCCACAGTCCTTCTTAAAAATGTACTTGCTGCTTCCCTGTCGCACAAAACACACACAAAAAAGTAGAAGATAATTGTAGGATTTTGGTTTGATTAACAGTGAACACAATCAATTAATTATAGATTAACAGGGGCGGATCTAGCCTTGTAGCTTGACTGGTTCTTTAAATTCTTCAAGATACGGAAAGGCTGCCTTTGACCTGACCTCACCTCAACACATTTATAACATACTTTAACAATATGTTCCTTTCAGTGCAGTTTGGAACACATTTGCTAGTAAATTTAAGTAACATACTAAGATTACAACTATAATATTCAAATACAAAAATAGCTTCTGCCTGTTTTTTTTACTCTTTCTCTATGAGCGGACTCCAACTTCTGATGTACAGGTGATTTAGTTTGTCGCATCACAGATACGAAATCACTGCCAACTATTGCTTTGTGGAATTCTGATCTTTCTTGATGTTCGTTCAGTTTTGTAACTGCTGAACCCCAGATTTTTAAAGGACTTGTGTATAACTTGTAATGCACACAGTATTTACAGTAGGCACCATCAAATTCTACAAAGACAAACTGTTTTTTCTTTTGTTTATTTTTATTATATACTTATAATACTGTGGCTTCAATACCAAACCTGTAGGCACGGGCCTCGGATAAAATCGGATAAAATCATAATAATTATTTATTTAGGCTCCTTTACTCATTGTTTAGTTATTTTGGCATAAAATATAATGTATTTCATCCCTCTTGTGCATACATTAATTCCCAAGTCCCGCTGATATCTATCACCTCTGTGCTCTTCAAAAATGTTTACTGTCATTGCAGTCGACAGCGACACCGTACGGCTCAGTTCATACCACCATAGCTAGTTAAACACGTTCGAATGGCTTCGAAACAACCAAGGATTATTGACTTTTTTACAAGGTGAGGCAAAGTACTGTAATAATGTTAAAGAAGCCTAATAAGGAATAATACATTTGGTAGCCCGCAATTTAGCGATCCCAGCTTGTAGCGTTTAGCTACAGTACTGACTTTGATGCCAGTAATGTTGTCTTTTAATTTAAGTTGAAATGGAGTTTTATCCCTATAGCAGTGTTAAAGAACTTCAGTACCCAGAAGGCAAGGCGTTCACAAACCAGTATGACTTAATTTCATTGGGCTGTTTTTAACCAATGAGAGAAATGTCTATGGGCTGCTGTTATTTAAAATGGCTGTGGGAAAAGAGAAGAGAGCCCAACAGCAGGGAGCTGGAGAAGAGAGCAAGCTGGTGGTTTACAAATCATACAATCTTATCTGGAATACAATGATCGCATTATAGTTACGCTTGACCTGAATTAACTATTTTTTGTTAAGGTTTTTTTTGATAAACAGAACCACTGGGCCCCTAGTCAGAAACATGTTTGCTTTTGTACTATAATGCCATGCATTACAAAGCTACCACAATTCAGTTTCTGGGTTTCTGGATATCATTGTTCGGAGTTTTGGAGAACGGAAGACCCGGCAGCTGGTAAAGCATCCGGAAGACTGGCGAGGTTGTTTCAGTTTCTTTGCATTGACTCAAAAGATAGAGAATGATTGTTTATGATACTGCCTGTTTTAGCTTTAACACCAATTGGTAGAGGAAGCACCAAACAGAACTCTAGCTGCTGAAATACTTCCAGTAGACTCGGTTTGTGTTCATAATGTGCTACATGTGTTTGTTGATTTGTGGGGTGGTTTGCTGATATTGTACCCAGATACACTTCATACAGAGTGTCTGATACAGATTGGTGGCCTGTAGGGGACAAGTGGTGTACATTTAATTGTATATTTATTTATTTTTTGGGATAAATTACTGAAATGGAAGATCAAACCTGGTCTCCAGTAATGTTGCCAGAAGATAGGGAAGCATGTCATGTGACAGTTAGAGAGCCTTTTGAGAATTTAATTACAAGACTTAGTGATATGTACACTTCTCGTATAGAGGCAGATGATACTGGAGGCAATGATGATCAAAGAGATGAAACTGACATGAGTGCTTTAACTCCATTAGCAGAACAAGTAAATAGTTGTTTGCAGCAGACTGAAGAGTTTGATAAGAGGCTTTCCCGGTTTATTGTGAGTACCCTTAATCAAGAAGAATTGATAAGAGATGCTGTTAGAGCTCAAATACTAGAGCTTGAGGAGAAGCTGGAAAAGTCTACTGTTCAATTGCAAAGGGAAGTGATTGATTGCCTAAAATGTAGAGACGCCCACTGGAAGGCACAAATACAAAAATGTATGAAGAGAACAAGTACTCCAAAGTTATCCTTTGGGGACAGGCCACCATCAGACTGTCAAAGTAATCTGTCAAGATTAACCTGCGATGTTGTTGATGGGAACATGTGTCAAGCCAAATTACCAGTAAAAATTAATTTTCCAAGTTTCGGTGTAGGAGCTGGTAGCGATGCCATTGAATTTTTGGAACTATCATTACGACCTATGTTTTTTTTAAAACATCCCAACAAGTATATGCTTGACCACGAACTGTTATAAATTCCACAACACGATTTTTTCTAATCCACTATTACCTTAGCGACTGTGGTGGGGTTTTGTGATTGTAACTTTACTGGATTGCAACATCTAAATGTCAGGTTCATGTATTAAAAGAGCAGGATCATTTATTTCCCAATTTACAAAAAACCTAAATAATACCTTAAGTTTAAAAGATCTGTCTGTCTTGCCAGAGTCTCTCAAGCAGCCATTTCTGGGTTTCTTTGTAACCAACAGACCAGCTTGTTCCATACCTAGCCAATCAGCAGTGATAAGAGTGGGACGTAAACACTTTTTAAAATGTTTGTGCTTTGGTGCTAGACTTGCGGCATTCAGTTTTCAGAAACTTGTGTGTCTTTCCAGCAACAGAACAAACACAGGAAAAATAAATAAATAAAAACTGCTTGTGTGATGGGCATGTAATATTTAAGAATATAAGGATACGGACATTGTCTTGTGGTCTGGATCAGCACACCTTGTTCACCTGGTAGAGTTAACAGTGCCATGGGAGGATGCTGTAGATGAGGCGTACAAGAGGAAGAAACTGCGGTATGCTCATCTAGCCACTGAAGCGGAACAGCGAGGATGGAGAGTCCGGGTTTACCCAGTGGAAGTGGGTTGTCGAGGATTTGTAGCGCACTCTACAACCCGGTTTCTCAGAGACGTCGGATTCAGTGGCCAAGAGTTGCGCAGCACAGTGAAGAACTTATCTGAAGCAGCAGAGAGGAGCAGCAACTGGCTGTACCTGAGATGGAAAGATTCTGGTTGCACAAAAGAAATGCTGATGTACGGGTAGGTAAGCTGGGTTGAACTGAGTGGGGCAGAAGATGGTGATGTTTGGACGCCAGAATCAACATCGAGCCCCCTTGAGGTGTCGTGAGCTAGTCGACGAAACACAAAGAACAGAAGGTGCCCACTGAAAGAGACCCCAGAGATGTATCCTACCTAGCTCAATCCAGACGGTTGTCATGCTGATGCGTTGGGGAGACCGCACAGGGTTATATGACAATAATCGAGCCAGCATCGCAGCCGTTGTATGTGCTGATGCGCCCAGGAGGCAATATAAGCTTATCCCTGGAGCCAGCATTACACTTCAGCCATCAACACCAGACAGAAGGATATCTACATCATCAGATGGAAGGAAACACACATGGATGGAGATGCAGATGAATCACATTAGTTTACTGTAAAGTGATGTCTTAGTTGGTGCGTATCTTGGAGAGAGCCGAGTTCAAATCAACATGAAGTTTTGACATCTACTCTTGTGTAATGGAAATTGTAACAGCAAAACTTGTTGTCCTCGGCGTCAGTCGATACGAATTTCACCCGTGATACAGGTATCAAGGGTCGGCATGATTTTACTTTGATAGGAAAAAGCACACTTACTATGTAGTGTTAACTGAATTATCAGACGAAACACATGGAAACTCCCCCAATGCTGGAACAAAAACATGTTTTATCTCTGACTGAACAACTGGTGTGCTTTTTACTGTAGCCTGTTTTCAAAGTAATATTCTGTGGAAATATAATAAAGTACATCTTCCTCATTCACTGCTATTGTGCTTGCTTGAATATTCACATTACAGTATTTGTATGCATGACCACTGCACAATCTAAAATTGAAATTTAAAACAATAAAGGTTGAACTTTATCTCACTGCTCAATGATAAAACTTTTTTTTTTTTTTTTAAATCCACCAATAATGGCTTTTACATAGAATTCTTTAACCAAAGACTAAAATCCTTAGTTAGGGTATTATTGTTATTTGTATTTATTGCATTTATATAGTGCTTTTTATACAAAGGTATTGCAAAGCACTGTACAGTACATTAAGCCTGCCCACCTGTTATTAAAAGGAGCTGGAAAGCTAGCTCCTTTGTTGTGTACGAGCTTGGAGATGACTGTGTGGAGAACCCTCACGACTCACTGTGTGTGTGAACCACAGCAAGCAGCAAGTTATCATTCTGTGTAGACCAGGATAACCATAGGGATTACTCTAGGAGATTCTAATCCCACCAGTGTTTATCTGAGTCTGTGGAGTGCAGTAGCTTCCTGGAACAGAAGCCTCATCCTAGTGGAGACCGAGCTTGGTCACCTGTAGGACAGCTATTTCTTTGTTAGCTGTGTTTGCATTTTGTGTTTTGTTTTGCATTTATTATGTTACACTTGTGAGCAAGTCTCTGGCTCTTACTATTGCTGCTGCCACTGCTTACCATTGCTACCTGCACCTGCAATACAGATCCACTGTGTAACAATTTTTTTTTTTTTTTTTTGTTCCTGGGTAGTAAGTGTTATTTCCTAATTGCTTATGCCTCAAAAGTATAGAAAATGGCTATTATTCCCCACAAACTTTGCTTTTGTGACCAGGACAGTGATATTTCAAAATATCACTATTTCCTATGGGAAAATGGGCAAATGTGTGTCTTTTCGTTCACATAAAATCCGAAAAAAACAACATATGAATCCAAATTAACATGTATTTATACTAAAGTAATACAAAAATGACTACAAAAGATTTAGAAGTGAGTGGTTTTTCGAGATTTACGATTATACTGTATAAATACTGTATATGAATTTGGATTCATATGTTGTTTTTTTCTGACTTTATGTGGCCTCCATACAGTATTGGGACACCGACAGGCAGTGATGTGGTTGCAAGAGGGGATAACTAACCGTGCGACTGAACCATGCTTGGAAGCCAAGGCAGCATTTGGTGAATTTAAACTCAGTTTGTCCACCGCTGGACCGAAAGTATGGCCTGGCGTGACCACGGCTTCCAAAAGGGATGCCTTGTCCCCATCAAGCACTAATACCTGAGAGAGCCAATGCTGCCATCAAGCAGCTACCAGTGCTGTGAGGCCATGGCCAAGAGACTGTACATTATATTTGGACAGCTGCAGCAGATGGTGGTCAGTGACCAGGTTCAGATCCTCAAGTGTCCGCTGAGGGGGCCTGTGATTCACTGACAATCTCTGTACAAGCGTCGACTGGTAAGCCAGGCAGCTAGAGCTTTGCCTTTTTTAACATCTCCTCTGTGACCTTGCACTGTTTGTTAGGGCACAACACATCTTTGGAAAGGACCGCCAGATGTGTGCCTTTTACAAAGGGAGAGTTGTGGACCTGATATAACAGGTCAACAAAGTTGACTGGACCTCATGCAAAGTCCGTTTGGACAGCGGACATTTAGGTCCTTCTAGAGGGAACTGATGGCCTGTCAAAAACTGAGCGCTTTGGCTCTGACTCCTCAGGCCACGGCAATTCCAGTGCTGTGCTGACTCTTTTGAATAAAGCCGTGAGCTCTGCTGAGAAGGGAGAGGCGCTAGTGGCCCGTCCTCCAGTTGAGGTTGTCCTAGCTCCTCGGGAGTCATCCTGCACCCATTTATGCACTATAACAGCTGCTTGCACCACAGGGGAACAGGGGCTGGCTGTGAAGAACACGCCTCAGCCAGAGCTTTCAAGATCTGGCTCTGGGCTGAGATGGCTTCCCACATGTGATCCGTCTGGATGTTAATGGCCGGGTTGCTCTGGGAATGGCAGCGGCTAGCCTTCCTATGCCTCGGGTGGGGGGATGAGAAGAGGATGAGGTCGATGTGCTGTTGGATTTGGACAAGCATGATCCACCGGCAGGCGGTGCTGCATGCCACAGTCAGGGAGACATGTCTCTCTGAGAGGAGGCCAAGGGAGCAGGTTCTGCAAAACGTTTGTGTAACGGAATACATTTCGTGCTGAAAGGGAAAGCGTGTTGGTTTCCAATGCAATGTACTGCTGTTTCACTGAATTTACTCTGACCACCATGTTAATTATCTAGGCATTAGCCTCTGTTTAAAATAAAAATAAAACATTTCACAGTAAATTGAATCCTGTAATATATAGACATTCCTGTAATTTGGCTTGGTTTCACTGAATTATAACCTGGTGTTTGTGCATTTCCAGACCCTTTTTTCATTTCAATAAAAGATTCATGGAAATTAACTAATCAGTTAGTCCTCCCAAAAGATCAAAGATATAAACCGTGTTATAGCTTTCTTCCCATTTTTCAGTGCCTTCAATTTTAGGACTTATTTGTTTTGATGCTGCATAACAGAAACCTGGAAAACTTCTTGCAGCTTCTCAGAACACACAGCTGCTTTCAATTTGAATCTCCCCCGAGGGTTTATATACAGCTGCAGATCTCTTATCATCTGTATTGCATTTCTAAACAAGTTACACAGAGTTGGTCAAATTCTATTTGACGGACCATTCAAATGTTCATTTATTTTCTGAAGCCAGAGAGACAATTTACTAGTTTAGCATAAAATCACCAGCAGGGATAAAGCACATTTTCCTGCAGGTCGCATGCAAACTAGCCCACATTCTCTACATTTCTGTAGAATTCACTCTGCCAAGTGCAACAATCATATTTTTCTGGTGTTGTTTGTTTGTTTGGGGTTTTTTTTGCTTTTGCATTTGCAGTGCAGGTGCTAGTTTAACTAGTGCCCTCCCAATAAGTAAATAATTAGGGTTAGGTATTATTGGGTTAAACTCTGTGACAGTGGTGGATATTTGTTTAATTCAAATGTATTCCCCGTATAATTTCCACGTACAGTCATAAAACAAATAAATCCCATCACGACTCAAAACACATTTACAATTTGCGAGTTTTTATCCAACTTTATTTTGGTCTATACAAAGGGCAATGCACTGCTTCTATTCAAACCACCAACCCTTGAGTAACAGATAAACAGAATCAATATTACCATCAAATGATAAAACCAAAAACACGACCAGTTCATGCTGCTCAACACATTGCTTCTATCAGAACCATTAGTTTACCACAGAAAGCAGTGCCAGTGCGCAACAGAGTGCTTTAATGACAGCTACAAGTAACATGAGAACACCTTCCTTTGTTTATGGTTCCACATGGTTCTGCATGTTTATCACTTTGTATTATGTTGTGTATGGTATCAGTGTCTGTAAATACTTAAAGGGCATTATACCCCAAATAATACATCAAAGCAAACAGTCCGGTTTCAGGACATACACATTCACAATAATGAAGTAACAGCGATCAACAGCAATAACGTGCAGTTCGAAAACCCTTTGTTCTTTTTGAACAACTCATTGTGGTGAATCATACAGGAATCGGTTCAGAATTGCGTTTGAATCAATTCATTTCATACAGAGTGGTACCAAACAAACTACATCACATGAGTTGAGTTGAGTTACCACCCAAACAACAACTCATGAAGTGATTCAGAAATGACTCTCGAATCTACTGGTACCGTACTCGTTCTGAAATTTCTAACTCAAGTCTACACAAATAAACGTACTTCTTACGACCAGACAAATGCTTTGGTTTTCACAGATTTAGGACAAATGTGTAATATTGTACTTCTTATTAGCATTGATTTTTATAGCATATTTAAATGTACATGTCTGCTATTTGTTTTTGTGTTATTTTGAAGTGTGTGTGGTGTGTGCTGAGCACTGCTAATTTCCCAGTCAGGGTTGCCTTGCCTTGCTCTGTTCTTGTCTATGATTCGTAGTAACCAGGCAACCAGTACAGTTGAGAAAGTTATGAAACTGAATCCCATGCCTGCCATTTTGATTCTAAATTCTCTATAGTTTATTACATGATGCTAACTCTATGTTGGAGCCACAACAGTGTCAGTTTAATACTCTCCACTACAGAGGCTGCATCAGTAGCTAAAATGTAATTAATCTCTTAATCCGGAGCCTGTAAGATTTATTGTTATGTTTGAAAACAACTTACAGTAAAAGCAGAAGAGCGCATTACTTGAAGAGGAATAACAAGTCATTTCCTGTCCACTTGCTCTCCGTTTCTGCCCGTTTCTGCAGACACGTTTACTGTTAACCGCCAATTGTCTTCAGACCGGCGAAATTGAAATGAATAACTTTGACGCGCCCTTTCATAACCAAGTAGTTTCGGGTTGCACTATCGATACTTGCGGCCAGTTTCATATTCAGTTGCTGTCTGTACTCTGATCTTGCCTTAGGTTTTTAATAAACTGCACAACTGAATATTTGAGCCCTTCCAGATATTTTTCCTTTTCTGCTCATCTTTTGCGAAACTGCGAACTAGAAGATTTTTTTAAACATTTAAAAAATCTTTTTGTTCCCCTATTTATAGCTAACCAGTGACTACTCTTTCTAGACTCTAAAATGTCACGCCCTCTCGTCCACTCTGTCACACAGTTTGTTGCTGTTAGAGCTGTGCTGCACGCCAGTGTAACAGTTCCGGTGTAGTATTAGAAAGTGATAATCATCAGAAAGTGGTACGCATACCAGAACTTGACCTGTGTAATGTCAGAAAGTGATCAATTGTCAGATTTTGGTAAAGGTGCAATCAATTGCAATCTGATGGGTGTTTTGCTATTGTCAAACAGAGGTACATTTACCATTAATTATACATTCTTTTTTTGCAAATTTAAACTGGAAACAGACAATCAATTTCTCTAAGAAAAAAAAAATCACGACGAACAAGGCAAAATGAGAAGTTCACAACAAAGTTACACAACTAAAAAAATGTACAAGACCCAATGTATTGCATATGACGCTTCGAATGTTGGTCTGGGGGTGGTCTTGTCCCAGTAGGTCAACAGAGTAGAACACCCCATCCACTACATAAGTAAAAAGATGCTCCCCCAGGAGCATAACTACTTTGTCATTGAGAAGGTATGTCTGGGCATTAAATGGGCCACTCAGACCTTGTGCTACTACCTATTGGAACATTCATTCAATCTTGTCACTGACCACGCCCCACTCAAGTGGTTAAGCACAATGAAGTATAACCCTTCATGTATTTTATGACACACCGTGCAGGGAAAGATCACCAAAATGTGGATTACTTTTCACTGGAGGGGGGTGTAATGGGGAAAACAGATTCAGCCGTGTGTTCCTTCACCTCCACTCTAAGTGGTGGGATATGTGACTGAGAATGAATGAATCCTAGTCAACAATCTCCCTCCTGACCTGTGAGGAAACTGTATAACATATAACAGGAGGCCTGGACTGGATGGTTTGACAGTTCATTCCACAGTCAGTGGGAAGTCGGCCAACCAAAAAGGGGGCACAGCCACAATACTAGAAGTCAGCGCCTTACTATGATAGGCGATGTGTCAGTCATGGATTGGAGGAGACATGATTGCACTCACTTCCAAAGGGGGCGTGACTGAGCGATCTGTTCCTTGTATTATGGTTACGAGTGGACCGACAAGAAAAAATCATTGTACTAAGCGTGAGTGTTTGTTTGTTTTGTCAAGTCTAGTAATTGTTTTGTTTGTCATTGTTAGATGGCTAAACTATCTGGGAGCTGTAGTGAGATGCCAGTATTACAACCGGACAACACGTCAACCCTGTGCACCACGGTATTTCACCGCCTGCACCAAGAGCACTGATTCTGGACTTTGTGAATGCGCTGTGCTTGTGTGTGTGTGTGTGTATATTTGTGCTTTATTATTTTGGGACTGAAATCCTGTTTAGAGAGGAGCGATACACACTGTTGTGTAAAGCCTGTAATGAGCTATTTCTCACTGTGAAGTGTCTTTGTGTCCATCATTACTAAACCCCGCATCACCTCTCACCTGCACACTGCAAACCACTTTGCCACAAAGACATTCCCATTTTTACTCCCACATTTCTTTTTTTATGCACTGCCCCTCTTGCGGTTCTTCTAATTCACTTTCTAGAAGTTGCTCTTCGTTGACTATAGGGTGTTGATTTTTTTTTTTTCATCATCCATTTTGGTTTGGTAATTTCCACATTCATTGTCCCTAATGTTTTTTTTTTTTTTTAGCAGTCATTGTAACATTTCAACCTCTCAAAGTGCTTAAAACTGAAAATGTTAGGTTATCATCATAACCCTGGTTCCCTGAAATAGAAATGTAACCATTAACTATGGGTATTTATCCTTAAAGACCACACAACCTGAACAGAGATACCAAAGCTGCACACAGTGCCTGTGACACACCTAGGGCATAAAAAGGACTGCAAGCACAATATCATCATTATGACTGCTGCAATAACAGCACAATGACCTTGAAGGTTAATGGTTATATTTCTATTTCAGGGAAGCAGGGATATGCTAATAACCACATGTTCCCTATCAAGTATGAAATGTAACCATTATCTAATGCGTTTGAATACTAAAGCTGTCGCAAGACAATATTACAGACCAGCCAGCATGCCACAAGGCTAAGCCAAGGCTAGCTTGCTCGTTACCATTAGGAACCCCAGTACAAATAGCTGGGGCTAAAAAATTGAGGGAGAACTCACCTATGATGTAAATGTCGACCCTGAGGCCGCCCTTAACACTCCTGTTCCAAAGGCAGGGTTTTGTGGCTCCACAACATTCAGCCTATAGAACTGTGTAAAATACCGCTGGATCGCAAATGTCCCTGACAGATGCACTAGAACAAAGCCCACTAAGTCGCCATGCCCCTGGTGGACTGGCCAGTGAGCTTTTCTGGAGGGAGCAAGTTGGCTTGCTCATCAGCAGTCTTAACTGTGTCTGTGATCTATTTTGCCAGCCTCTGTTTAGACAGAGCTTTCCCATCGGATTTAGCCCCATAACAGTTGAAAAACTGGCACTGGCTGAGCAGGTTGCAGCATTTCAGCATCTTCCATGGCTGGCCTTTCAGGAGTTGCATCAGGGTTGAAAACCACAGTCTCCTGGACCAATAAGGGGTTACTAATAGCACGCTGGCCCGGTCCTGCCTTTTCCAGGCACAGCGGGAGCATGGCGACTGGAGGAAAGGCATACAGAAGCTGCCTCGGCCACTGGTGCGCAAAGGCATCTATTGCGAGTGGGTCTCCGGCTCCTGTTATGGAGAATCAGAGGGGACAATGGGTTGATTCTTGGGAGGCAAACATGTCCAACTGTGCTCTCCCGAACCGGTGCCAAATGAGGCCCAATTCGTCACTCCAGGCAAATTGCTTCTACTAACACACATCAATAGCCTAACACCTCCAGTAGAAAAAAGCTGCAATCTGAGGCAATTACAGCTTACTATATAGGAGATGTAGATCCACAGATGGCAGAGCAGGAACATAAACTTCTCACCCACAGACTTGAGAGAAGAGAGTCATATCCGCCTATGACACTGAAAGACATCTATCTCTTTTTGAGCAAGACTAACACGCTTGATGCATACAGCCAAACTGCAAAGCTATACCAGCTAGTCCTGCCCCTTCCAGTGACACGTTGCAGTAATGAGAGAAGCTTTTCAGTTTGACACAAAATTGCTTGAATGACCTAATGGTAATTACAGCTGAAGCAGAGAGAAATCAGTCAGTAGACCTGGAGCGTGTTAGGGACGCTAGGAGATAATGAAAAACACCATTGAATATTTATAAATTCATGTAGAGCCATTAAATAAACTACATGTAGATTTAAAAATGCCAATAAATACCCTGCAAATGTGTCTTTAAATGCACTAAATACCTACCATTGATAACAAAAGCACTTGCTTTTTTGACTGTGCCCCCCAAAAAATGTAGCTGCATGATAACCCTGTATCTATGCATCAATTATACTGTAGTATTGTTTATATGCCTGCAATTCTTCAAAGCGTACATTTAGTCAAACTAACTGAAGCGTTTTCTTTATAAACCTAAATAGTCCTTGCTGTATCCCATCAAAGGTAGGTTACTGAAGAAGCTGTTTTTGTATTAAACTCTGTACTCAAGCCAGTTAATCCCACACGCATGCAACAAGAGCTGATGTATTCAGGGTTTCTATGGGGTAGATTTTAATTGATCTCAGATTACATCTACTTGAGTGCAAATAATGTGCTACCCCTGCATCAGTGATTTTTTAAATGAGTGCTTCTTGCCTGAATTGACGGTAAAAGGTTTTTCCCTGAGGTATAAGGCAGGTGTTTGCGATCTGTGCTGAGCTTCCCACGCCCACTTTTTCCATTTGTGTGGCTATTGCGTGTGCAATGCAGGAGAGGCTAATTTTTCTGAGTTCAAATTAAAAGAGAGACAACTTTGGGAAAGAGAACTGTAAAGAAACGGAAAATGTTAGATTTGCAGAAAACAATGCGTTTGTGTCTAGAACAGTACTTTATCTTTTGTTATGAATTATTTACACTTTACTGTAATTTTTTGTGTGCAGTTTTTTATTCATTATATATATATATATATATATATATATATATATATATATATATATATATATATATATATACACACACACACACACACACACATACAGCTCTGGAAAAAATTAAGAGACCACTGCAAAATTATCAGTTTCTCTGGTTTTACTATTTATAGGTATGTGTTTGGGTAAAATGAACATTTTTGTTTTATTCTATAAACTACTGACAACATTTCTCCCAGATTACAAATAAAAATATTGTCATTTAGAGCATTTATTTGCAGAAAATGACAACTGGTCAAAATAACAAAAAAGATGCAGTGTTGTCAGACCTCGAATAATGCAAAGAAAATAAGTTCATATTCATTTTTAAACAACACAATACTAATGTTTTACTTAAGTAAGAGTTCAGAAATCAATATTTGGTGGAATAACCCTGATTTTCAAGCACAGCTTTCATGCATCTTGGCATACTCTCCACCAGTCTTTCACATTGATGTTGGGTGACTTTATGCCACTCCTGGCGCAAAAATTTAAGCAGTTCGGCTTTGTTTGATGGCTTGTGACCATCCATCTTCCTCTTGATCACATTCCAGAGGTTTTCAATGGGGTTCAGGTCTGGAGATTGGGCTGGCCATGACAGGGTCTTGATCTGGTGGTCCTCCATCCACACCTTGATTGACCTGGCTGTGTGGCATGGAGCATTGTCCTGCTGGAAAAACCAATCCTCAGAGTTGGGGAACATTGTCAGAGCAGAAGGAAGCAAGTTTTCTTCCAGGACAACCTTGTACTTGGCTTGATTCATGCGTCCTTCATAAAGACAAATCTGGCCGATTCCAGCCTTGCTGAAGCACCCCCAGATGAGTCAAATTTTCAGCTTTGCCCAACACCTGGTCGTCTACTGACTGATTTCTAAAGAGAGACGAAGCTTCTATATATATTATATATATATATAGATATATATATATCTATAATATATATTTTATAAAATTACTTACAAGTTTGTTCAAACAAAGCCCCCCCCCCCCCCCAAAAATGAAATCCACACAGCACTAACACCTCCAAGGGTGCGGGAAAACATAAGGCAGACACAAAGTTCAAATGTGAAATGCCAGCAGAGGCGCACAGATTTATTATTAGACGTTCAGTTGGCAGGTGCTTCTGTGATAGTTTGGTGGCACTCTACTAGCAATGGTATTGTGCCCTGTCTTCATAAATCACACACGCAGGTGTGTAAACCAAAAAGAATAAGCAAAAGGTGAAAGGAAAAAAGGAAAACAAAACACTAAGGAAAAAGTACAAAACAAAGTGGTTTTTAACCGCGGCTCATTGCTCCATCTAGCGACGGGAGCCTCTCTTATACACTGTGGGAAGGCTCAATCCCGCTAGCTAAATATCTAAGTTAGTGAAAAGAAAATAACCAGTACTTAGCTTGCTTGCGCCACCAGTATCAGGATTCTGCCATGAAGTCACGCTCCACTATACTTCCTGTATGAGCCAGAGAGAATACAAAACAGTGCCTTTTTATTTATATATTCACCTCGTATAGTCCCACCCCCCAACCAATGACAGAGCGTCAGCCAATTCATTCACAGCTGATTTTTGTCAATAAGACATTGCCTGACAGCGTGGGAATACAAGGGGTGTCCGAACCCCCTACAAACTTAAGCATGCACCTGACGGCCAGTCCAGATCCCTCCCCTCTCACACCCTCTCTGTTGAGTAGAAACATTTATGATCTCAGTTACAGAGATTATGTATTTATATGTAATTATGTATGTATATGTGTAGTTTTTATTTTTATATCGGTAATGAGGATGGGCTAGAAGTGTCAACACCTGTGAAAAATGTTAAACAATTAACAGGTTTCAAATACGTTGAGTTTTTTACTGCCCTTCTCACAGAAGTCTATGAATACCCTCTATGAGAATGCATTAGGATGACAGCCAGTTACTGGTGCTCACACATGTTAATGATGGTAATGCAATCTATACAGTGGGCGGAGTGCTATGTATGGTCGAGACAGCAAACAGCTCTCAGGAGAAAAAGGTTCATGGCAATCATTTCAGGTTGCTGTTGCTGGCAAGCAGGAGGAACAGATGTTCCACTGAATTAACCACAAGCATTACAACATGGGGACATTAAACTAGGAGCAGCTAATGGTCACCGTGCATACATGACCAGGGGAACAGAGGTGCGGTTACACTGCTGGACTGCCACAATATAGCAATAGCCAATGGGTACAGGAGATGTTGTGTGAGTTTTTTTTTTTTTTTTTTTATCAATGTATTATTTTTATGAACAATCTTCCTGTAGCAAAGCTGAGGCCCTGCACTTGTAAACAGCGTGTGTGTTTTTGTTATGAATAAAGCTTGTGTATTTTGAATGTAAATTTGTCAGGGATGGTGTTCAAATCCCATGCCTGCCAAATCCATGTGCAGAATGTGGCCAGGTGCTAACTGATTGATTGGTTGATTGATTGTCAGTCAGCACTGGCCATGTGGTATATAAGAGGAGCCAGGTTCTTTGTTTGAGGCTCATTTAGTTTTAGGGAAATGACTGGAACATCAGGTTGTATTTTTAATGCAATGAGCCAGGCCAGATGCTTGGAAGCTTGAAACACCATCATGTCAGATTTCGACACCAGTATAAAGTCCATTGCGCCTGAAAATGTCAATAGCAGGGATATCCAATAACAGTCCTTGAGGACCAGTATTCCACTCCAGGTTTAACAGGTACAATGAGATCATGAACTGCTTCAGAGTCTGCTTGGAGGTTTAATTGGTTCAATTAAACAATTTCTAATAGGTTTGGAATAAAGACCAGGAGTGGATGGGGCAATTTTGGCCCCCAAGGAGTGCCTGGTTTCTAGTATGTTGTGCTGCACATAAATGAGATGCATGCCAACATAAATATACCACCTCTGACAAGATCTGGTTGCCTTGCCTCCCTCCTTGACAATCTCTCCAGAGTTTGTCGACTCCTTTTAGGATTAAAAATGTTCAAGTCTCCCCTCATCTGTCTTCATTCTCTAGGCTACACAGATTCAGTTCCCTCAACCTATCTTCATAACTCGTACATTTCTGTCCCTGGGAGCTACTCTTTTATCCACTGCACTTTGCTGGACTCTCCAAAGCTGCAATATCCTTCTTGTAATGTCTTTATTTCAAAGTGCAGTCTCACCAGTGTGCACGATAGAAGTTCATCATAATCTCCTTTGGTTGCTGTCAGCAGAGAGCCAGCTACAAGGCCACATTCTTTCTCAAAGGTGAGAACACTTACCGTAAAATAATAAATATCGTAGTGCATGTCAAGTAAATAACACAAGGTTTGGATTTTAAAGCACGCATCACCCACGTGTATTACTGTGAAACTCCCATAACACTAGAAACAATGGCAGTAGTAAATATTTAAAAGCCTTTTAATTTTGTGTGTGTGTGTGTGTGTGTGTGTGTGTGTGTGTGTGTGTGTGTGTGTGTGTATATATATATATATATATATATATATATATATATATATATATATATATATAATATATCTGTTTGCACTCAGCTGATCAATCCTCTGATGAGTTTTTCTACTAAAAGAGCTTTCCTAAATTGAAAACTCATTGCATTAAACACCATGAGTGGTATTAAACACACCATGACTTAAGAGGCAAACATAGTAACTGCTGTGCGACCAACATAATTTTCTTAGATTGCTTTACAAAACTGTAATGCAGTGTGATAGGGTACACCCACCCCATGTTTATTATTGTTATTATTATGACTACTGGTATTTGTATTTTTGTAGTATTATTATTATTTAAATGTGATGTTTTATGTGTGGTTTAAAAACCCAATGTTTTGTTATTTTTGCTTTGCAGTATTGACAGGGTTAAAATTCCCCATCCACCTAAGTGTGTGCATAATGTGGCCTCTCCAAATTAATTCCGTGATACCAATTTCTATATGGTCACGTACATATAAAGAGCAGATCAGCCACTCATAAGGGTCGGTCGTTCAGAGAGGAGGAATGTGAAATGTAAGATGTGTGTATGTTTATTCGTTACAAATAATACTTATGCTAATATACAATACGGTATTGAATATATATATATATATATATATATATATATATATATATATATATATAATAATACAATAAATAACTACATTGTTAACTATATATATCTTAATATCGCTACGAAATTGATTAACAGTAAGTCTGAACGTATATCTCAAATGATTATTAAAAACAAATCTTAAAAAAAGAGGATACAAAGAAAGAATTATAGAGACAGAGTTAAGAAAAGTGGATAAACTAAAAAGAGATGAGCTACTAGATTATAAAAATAGAGATAAAAAGGTCAAGAGAGTCCCATTAGTAATGATGTACTCTAAACTTTTGCCCAATATTTCTAAGATAGTTTGGAAACACTTGCGGATTCTACATAGTTCAGAAAAATTGAAAAAAAATTTCTTAAGGCCCCAGTTGTAGCATTCAAAAGAGAAGCTAATTTAGATGATATTCTAGTTCACAGTAAACATAAAAGAATAATTGACAGAATAGGTTCTACAAATACTTGCACTAGTACATGTAAAGTTTGTAAATACATGGACAAAAGTAGAAATATAATTAAACATAAGAACAACACATATCCACTAAAAACTAATACCTACTGTAAAAATAGCAATGTTGTTTATGGAATAGCCTGTGAAAAATGTGATGAAATAAAATATGTTGGAGAGACTGGAACAACTTTATATAAAATAATTCAGAACCACCTTTCATTAATTAGAAATAAAAAAAAAAAAATGAATGAACCAATAGTACAGCACTGCACCAGTCAAGGACTTGACATAAATGATGTAATGTTTGTAGTATTAGAACAGCTAAATTAGACAATGTGACATATAGAAGAATAAAAGAAAGTAAATGGATAAATACACTGAACAGGATTATGCCAGTGGGAGTCAACAGAAAAGAATGAACTAATTAATTCCAATAAATATATAAAAGTTAAAAATAATTAAATAAACAAAATTAATTCAAAAGTTATGCATGCTGATGCGCTGGAGAGACCATATCAAGGCTGATCCTCAGAGCCAGCATTGCATGATAATATAAATATAAGTTTATATAAAATAATTTTAACTAGAATTAATACAGATTTAAAGATATAAGTAAAAGTGATGTCACATATAGAACACCATTACATCATGTAAGAATAAATCATGGATTTGAATATCAGTGAATTGTCATGCCGTCAAACACCTATAAATACCTCCAATGTTTTGATTCAAACACAGGCTCCCTTGAGAAAGATATGTACAACATATCGAAACGTTGGGCAGCTGGCTCTTTGAGCTATATATATATATATATATATATATATATATATATATATATATATATATATATATATATATATATATATATATAAAATGATGCACAATGAAAATGCAAGAGTTACATAAATAGCTCATTGGGCACACAGATACTGTTATTTACATTTCAAATAGTGAGCAGATAGGTTTGTGGTCTGTTTGAGTAGTATCGTACCTTGGGATAACAAAATATTGAGCTCAGGTCATGTGATTTCATAAAAACGCCAGGTGCTCAGTGTTTGGTATTTGAGTTGAGCTAAAATTGCCAAAATGAGTTGATAAGAATCTATAAATAGCCATTTGAAAAGACCCACGACAGGATGTGCGGAAAGACTTATAAAATGTCTACTTTGTTAAAAATAATGATTGTAAACCAGCATTAGACGATATGTGGACTAAACGACTCCTGCGTCAGTTTGCGCAGTGCTGCAGTCCTTCCCGTCCGCCACGAGCACATAGAAAACTATACTGAACCCAACCTTGTTTAAAAGCCCAACGGTTGTGTTAGCAGAAAGGAGGAGAGATTTTAATTTTTTAAAAACATGCTGAGTGAGACTTACATGGTGATTTCTCAGATGGAGTTTAAATAGGGTTACTGCTACTGCTTGCCTCAGAGTTTTCTTTGTTCTATTCTCTGACTAAATAAATACCACAGTATATTTGCTAACTTTTCTGTAATTCTTAGTGACAGAGATAAACAAAAAAAACAGATTGTTGAGTGGCTTGAATGCTGTTTCAGTTGTATGTTTACATTTTTACCTACAGAAGCACTGTTTAGGTGATTGTTACTTTTAAGGCATAATATTAATAGATCAGATAATTAAGTTGCTCTATGATGTGATAGCCGTGCAGTAAGACAATTATTACTGCACAGTCATGTGATCTTGTTCAGCCAATTATAGCACTTAATTTATCCAAGCAATTTTATAAATCATTTTATAAAGCAAGAACAGCAAAAAATACAACCATGCCCTGCTTGAGTAATGAAGTCCGTTTGGTTGCGATTGGTGTGACTGAAGGCAGCCTGTCTGTGAGAGAAGTTGAAGGCAGCCTGTCTGAGAGAAGTTGCCTGGAGAATGAGATGTTCTGCTTCAACAATCAGCAGACTGGTTCAGAGAAACCAGGAAACTGGCTCTGTGAGGGTCAAGCCACGTCCTGGAAGGCTGAGGGTCAAAACACCGGCCCAGGACCGTGACATGTGACTGATCCATCTGCGTAATTGTTTTAAGACTGCAGTGGTACAGCATGAGAAATTCCAGGAAGAAATAACCCGTGCATCAGCAAAATGACTGGAGATCGGCGTCTGCATGAAAATGATTTGCATGCTCACGGGCCATTCAGGGGAAACACACTGATATCTGAGAGATGAAATCCACGTCTTCTGTGGGCCAGAGAATATCTGAGGTGGCAGCAGAGAGAGTGGTGGAGTGTTTTATTCACCAATGAATGCCGTTTTGCCCTTGACAGGCTTGATGGAAGACAGAGTGTGTGGAGATGTCATGGTTAGCGTTATGCTGACTGTTGTGTTGTTCAAGCTAACCAGTGGGATGGTGGAAGTGTGATGATGTGGGGAGGCATCTCCTTTAAAACAAGAATGCCTTTTTGGTGCAGATTGAGGGGAACCTCACTGTTCAGCGATACATTGACAAAGTCCTTGAAGCAACAGTTTTTCTGCAAACCGATCCGTAAGTGTCAGTTCTCCAGCAGGACAATGCAAGACCACACAGTGCTGGGATTACAATTGCACAACTTCAAGAAAACAATGTCGAGATCTTGCAGTGGCCAGCTTTTTCTCCTGACCTGAGTCCAATAGAACATCTGTGGGACCAAAACGCCAGTGCCATCCACAGGAGACAACTGGGACCAACCAACCTTCACCAGCTGGCTGCAGCTGCACAGGAAGAGTGGCGGAACATCCCACAGCAGTCTATCCAGAGGCTTATCAGGGCTATGCGTCAACGCTGCCAGGATTGTGTTAATGCTCAGGGAGGTCATACCTAATACTAACTTTGTAATGTTTTCATTTTGACAGTGTGTCATGTTTCATACTGAATTGTTTTGATCTGTATTTTTGTTCGCATTTTCTGTGATTCTGTTTGATATCTATGTTTAAAATATATTAAATCCATTAGACATGTTAGAGTGTTGCATTTCGTTTGTGCATCAGTACATGTGACGTGTGTGTCAACTTCCTGGTCTGTGACGTCACTACTCGACCATCCTGTCACATCCTGCCTAGTCCAAACTTTTCTTTTTTCTTTAAACTTTTTTTTGTATTTCTAAAGGTTTGCTAATAGTTTATAAACTTTGTGTGTATTATATTTAGTTGATGGACTGAAGTCTTCAAGTGCTTAGTTGTGAATGTGGGATGCAGACAGCAGAAGCTTTTGTATAAATGGCTACCACGAAGGGTATGTTTGTTTGCTTGCTCTACAATCAAAAATGGCTTTTGCATGAAATATTAGTAGTCTTGATTATAAGTCTTCTTTTTATTATATAGCTTTATAAGTTAAACATGTAGCACTAACACTTTGTGGCTTTTTTTACGGAATCAAACCAGACACCTGCATCTTGTCACGGACTCAAAAGTCACAAATAAAATGTCTGGGCAGAGAGTTAAATGAACAGATGTCTAGTTTAGATACACATAGAGATAGAAAGAAGTTTAAGGTGTGAAGGTAGACAACCACAAACAGCAGACTAGTTTTAACTGTTTTTTACAGCAAGAAAAGTAGCCTAGTAAGTCAAATTAGGTAATTTAGGCAATCGATGTAGAATTTTATAGAGTGGGCAGATTCCCCCCTAACAGGAGGCGTGTTAAAGGTGAGGCGTTAACCTGGATGGTAACTATAAACAACTGGATATTGAACAGGGAAATGGGAGGGGAATGACCCACGATGTTTGTGTATAAATATGTGTCCTTGTTATAAAGTTGTTCTTTTCATTTCCTTGATTTGAACCCACGGATACCTGTGTTATAACACAAACATATACACCGAGTCAGATGGAGACTTGTAATTGAAATCGACTGTAAACAATTTTATATGATTGTATTTATGGTATACCTTTTCTTCATGAAAAGTGTTTTTGATCAAAAAACAACTTGTAAGTCTGTTTTTCCCAACACTCTAAAACATACCATTGAAGAATAATGAAAAGCTCTAATAAATCATCTCTTTGTTCCCAGTGACACAGCAGTGTGCACAAACACCCCAATCATTTTCAAGTACAATTAGCCAGGGAGTTTGAAGGCCATATATGTGATTCTTATCAATAACAAAGCTTGAATGGGCTCTGGATTGGTCTTTCTTATCCCGAAGGTCATAGAATTATTCATGAATTGATTTACTTCAGAAGTAAGGGGATGTTTACCACAGTCTAAAGTGTATGACAATTCATAGCTCAAGTGGTGGCAAATTAAATCAAACAAATCAGAGAAGCAATTAAGTTTTAATGATTTAACATTAGCCGATCATAAAAATATAAACTCCCAACATACCAAAATACAAGGCCTAAAAGCAGTTGTGACAGGGTGGTTTCTTGTCATTAATCAGCTTCCTGACCTCAGGCAAAACCTCTTCTATTTTGTTTCTGTTCATTCCTATGTGGTAACATTCCTTCCACATCAACAAATGTCTTTGCTATATGACACAAAATGCATCCAAAATACATTAGTTTCAGTACTGTTGAATATACTGCAGTTCAACTCATGATTTTCATAACAAACTCTAATTAAACCTTTTAAATACCCCTGCTGTCTTACCGCTGCAACCCATTCACCATTTATTTGGATTACAGATCCAATGACCAGCCCCTATTCCTGATGTCAAGCCAGTGACCTAAGCAATGGATAGTACCAAGCTACCAGACCATTGGAGGCAAGAGTCCAGCCTTGGAAGGTTAATGATGGGCCCCGCTAGGCACATGAACAGTAGCGGTTGCTGAAGCCTGACGAGCTGAATTAGTCCCAACAACTTTCTTCCATAATCCCACAGAAGCACAAGGCTCAATGCAGCCCTGCCTAGTCAAGATGGGCATCTGTGGGATGTGAAGCAGTTGTGCATATGTGGCTCACCCTTCATACAACAGTGATTTCACTAGCAGGGTCACTGGTTACATTTTAGAAGAAAAAAAAAATCTTCCCCTCAGCCTAGGGCAGGGGAGTCTTTGGAAAGCATGTTTGATTTGCAGTTTATAAATACAGAGCCTTAATATATAAGTATTTCCCTCAACTCCAATTCCATCCTTGGCATTTATCTTGCATGAATGCAAGCCTTTGACACTGGAATCTGACACATGCACTGGGGAGCCGTAGCCTTGAGCCAGCATCTGTGGTCAATTTAGAGAATGAACAGCAGCGTCCAGAGTAGTAGTCAGCATTGCTTTCTCGACACATCAATTGCATTAGTTTAGACATGCCTGTTCATAATTAGAATAAAGTAAATGATCATGTACATAGTATTACACTATCTTAGATGCAAAGTGTTTCTGAAAGACTTTTCCCCTTGTTCCACTTACTGCTGTTTGGTGTATTGGTTTAAATATATTTACATAGTGCAGCTCATTAGGAATGTTTGCACATTTCCCTGGTGTGCTGGACTTCGAAAGAGCATTCGGCTTTTCCATAAGTTTGAAAGGTCATTATTATTAAACACTGAGCAGACAGTCATACACAATCTGAATAATAATGTAATGACGAGAGAAGCAGAGGGGAGGTCTGGGTTCACAGCTACAAGCACAGAGCAATAAACTGAGGTGTTATAAAAGTGATCACCACATGTCTCACTACATAACAACAGGAATGGAAATAAGACCCACTGCATAGAAGTTTGATCTATTTACTATGTGCATATATTCAACTAGATGCTGGACATTGTACATGTGTACTTAGCCACATGGAAGCTGGTGCATGTACATGCAATGCGTGACTCAACCAAACAATGCATGATGAACTATTAAGACTGCTTCACTAATGCAGAACTCTAGGACCAGAGAGCACATCAAGGATTCATTATGAACATTTAACAATGCATTACTTTTCCTTGAATGTTTTATTTTGTTTCTTCTTTATACATGTGTTTTTAACTATGAAGCCGAACCTTTATTCTTCTTCCTTTGAGAATATGAATAAATGTAATAATAATTTGGATTGTTAGGTTTCATTTTGTCTTGTAACAAATACACATTTATGATTCATTTGAAATACTTAAACATACATAATATTAATTGTTAATCTCTTTTCATCGTGAATCTAGGGATAATTATGCCTGAATCACTAGTTTTTTTATTGAGGTATTGTGTTTATTATGGTTAATAATTACATTATGAGCTATAATGGGTATTTTATTTAATGGTGATTGGCGCGGACACAGTTGTGACATAAACCCTAGATATACAATGTAAATATGCATGACAAAAGGTTCAACAAAACACAATTATCTAATTAGGGAATTATGGAATTAACCCCTATCCCTGCCAAACTTACATTAAAAATACACTTATTTACACCGGCAAGGCTTTGTGTTCTTGTATCGACAGTAAGAAGCCATCATTATGCAATGTAGTGACTCAGGCTCCAGTGAAAGAGAGCCTTCCTGATCTCATCGGAATTCTTGGGATGACAGTCTTATTGACCAATGAGCATGTGTCTTTCTGTTGCTAATATTCATCTACTGTTCACTGAAATAAGACAGTCATTATGTGCAAAGATTGTACATATTGTTTATAACCAAATCAATACACTTATCATATATACTCATCAACACGGGCAATTCTGCTTTAAATTTAGCAGGGTCCTATTTTTTTCTTTATGGTTGCCAGAAATTTTTTTTTTATTTTTTTTTTTTTTTTTTTTTAAATATTTATTGCATTAAAGATTTGTTTTTTGCACATTACTGTTTTTATTATTTTTTTATTTTTTTTTTTTTTTTTGTTATTTTTTTTTTTTTTTTTTTTTTTTTTTTTTTTTTTTGTTTAATTATTTATTTTTTTTTTTTTATTGTTTTTTTTTTTTTGAATTTTTAATTACCCTTATAGCTTAAATTTTTTTTTTAAGGCAGTCCAGAATTTTTTTATACCATAGTTTTTTTTTTTTTTTTTATTTTTTAATGTATACATTTGGCACCAATTGTAACTACCTACACCAAAAGACATGGAACAGAATGCCATTTTCTTAACGGTTTCGCCGCAAATTAAATTGGATCTTCTGCTCCTTACATGCAGCCGTCTATGGTTCCTACCTTGAGGTTCTTTTTTGTAGACGTCGCCTTGTACAAGCGCCATTTGTCTCAACATTATGTCATATGCAATGTCAATATGGTGTTAATATTAATGTTATCTCAACGGTCGTTGTGAAATGCCGACGTCTCATGTTTGTTTGTCATGGTGATGGTTTGTGAAATAACGTTTCCCCTATTTAAAAAAAAAATGTAAATACGGCACTACCATAGATTGAATTCCTTTTTTGAATCTCGTCCATTGTCAGCTAGTCATTAAATGGTAGGTACGAAAATGAATGTTACGTTTGACGTCATTGTTACGGGGTCTAAGCCTTGTGTTAGTCGACTTGACTTACGGGTTCGTTAACAATGTGATGGCATTGACCTAATGTTTTGCCAAGTTTTAAAAAGGGTCCATCATTACCTCAACACACTACAATATACGGTGATAGAACATGCCTCCACTCAACGGTACCTTCTGACGCCGTAGTCCAAACAAGGATACTTGTTTCGCCCGAAATACTGTCAGATGGATCTAATCGCCTTCTTCATGCCAGCCTTCGAGTACTATGTCAATTGGTGCTTGTGAAACCTTTGTTTTTGTATCCTGATCTCATCGGAATTCTTGGGATGACAGTCTTATTGACCAATGAGCATGTGTCTTTCTGTTGCTAATATTCATCTACTGTTCACTGAAATAAGACAGTCATTATGTGCAAAGATTGTACATATTGTTTATAACCAAATCAATACACTTATCATATATACTCATCAACACGGGCAATTCTGCTTTAAATTTAGCAGGGTCCTATTTTTTTCTTTATGGTTGCCAGAAAAGAAAATGGTTGCCCATAGCTGCATTAAAATTTATGAACTATAAATAAAAACTATTGTTCAAAATAATATAATATTAATGTATACATTTTAACCTAAACAATAATGTGCAACACTAAGTATGTTTCACTTCCATATATATGCAATACGTTTGCAGATTTGTTTTTCTGCACAGAAAAAAAACAAAAAAACCCTTATTTTTAAAAAAGGCAGTCCAGAACACACTTTAGAGCAGGTAACAGTGATCAGTAATTTCATTACCATGCTTACTTACAATAACTGCAGTACACTGCCCCAGATTCGTTAACCAATCAGCTGAACTGTTGGCACCAATTGTAACTACCGTACAGTGTATCAGTCATTTTCCCAAAATGACATGGAGTTGTGTGATTGTGGGATGCCACTACCACGACTGCATGAAAGACAAGCGGCTGTCATTTTTTGAATTGCCAAAGCGGCGTTTAAATTTTAACCCTAGATAGACGAGAATGTACGTCGGCAGCTACCAAGATGGAACTCAAGAAACATCTGCAGCGAACATGTTCGCGGTAAACATAGTTGTAATTACAGTATAAGTTACAGTAATACTCACAATTATAATTACAACTAGAGTTGCCAGCAACTTTACGGCTTCCAGTACCAGTAACAGTACCAATACCAAACACTTTAGCAAATAGTGCAGAATGCCACTAACTGTACCAAACACTTTAGCAAATAGTGCAGAATGCCACTAACAGTACCAAACACTTTAGCAAATAGTGCAGAATGCCACTAACAGTACCAAACACTTTAGCAAATAGTGCAGAATGCCACTAACAGTACCAAACACTTTAGCAAATAGTGCAGAATACCACTAACAGTACCAAACACTTTAGCAAATAGTGCAGAATGCCACTAACAGTACCAAATACTTTAGCAAATAGTGCAGAATACCAGCACCAGTACCAAACACTTTTACAAACAGTTCAAAATGCCAGCACCAGTATGTAAGGATTTGTATGTATTGCCCTGGCCTTGTAGGGAGTGAGTGCCTTGTGGAAATGCCCATCAGGTGTGTTCATATGAACAACTTTATGACAGTCATACCTCAACCACTTAACAACTAGCATCCCAACATAAAACTGTTTTTTAACCCTGTGATTGTGTAAACCCAAATATACTGAAGTGTCATTCTGGGCCTGTGAATGGGTAGAAACGATAAACACACTTGATTTATTTGCATTGCTGGGTCACCATGCTTTGTAGAACAGCTTGTTAATGCATGTCATTGAAAAGCAGAGGGATTGAATTTCACTGCCTGCTTGTTTTTTTTGTTTTGTTTTTTTTTTCTGTGTGATGTCACTGAGATGGGCATGCAGAAACAAAGCGTCACAGGAACTTGTTTAAAAAAACGGGAAAACACTGTAATTCCGATGAATCTGACTTATAAATATATTAGAACATGTATTCTGTCTCGTGTTTTAATATACATGTTTTTACAATATTTATACATATCAAGAAATGAGTGGATATAAGCAGATAATGTTTCCTGACAAAATGTATCAGGTATTTTTTCTTTTTGTTTGTCCTCATACTGATAATAATGGAAAGAAGAACTATTTCATTTATAAATATTTATTTTGATAAAATAATTGATTTGTGTCTGTTATTGCTTGAAAATACCCCGAGAATAAACGTGTATTGTCATTACAATCACTCAGGAGAAACAATGTCTTGTAATTTACCCAAACAGCAATATTTTTCAACAAAGCTTTCAGGAAGTATTGTAAAATACACGTTGGTATGCATGTATCTCGAAGCACAACACATAACAATACAAAATACTTCATGTTAAAAAACAAACAAACAAACAAAATCATGTTTTTATGGTTTCTCAAGTACTTTATAATGTTCCTCAGAGAGTTTTGAAAACAGGACAACAATTCCAAGACACTACTGTAAAAAACAGATTTTTAGTGAATTTGTATAGGAGTCAAATACAGCCAAAATAACAAATCTGGGTGATCATCTCACCGAAAAACACTTAAAGGGTTAATGATAAGGCGGCTGTGTGGTCCAGTGCTTAAAGAAACAAGCTTATAACCAGGAGGGGCCTGGTTCAAATCAGCCACTGACTCACTGTGTGACCCTGAGGAAATCACTTATCTCCTTGTGCTCTTTCGGGTGAGACGTTGTTGTAAGTGACTCTGCAGCTGTGATGCATAGTTCACACACCCTAGTCTCGAATTTTGTAAAGCGCTATGTAAGGGTGGTCCACTATGAAAGGCGGTATATAACAATTATTATTATAAATAAATATGACCAAAATAACAGAATATGACTATCCATATGAATGTCAATGTAATACTGATATTCTTGTTTGTGGTTATTTTGCAGCTGAATGTACAGTTTTGTTAAAATAGGGTATCACAGTTATAAGTTTGAATTCACAGGACTTAAGTTTTTATCTAAAAAAATGTAAAATGTCTTCAACTGAATTGAAATCTGATTATCAAATTCATTTTGCACAATCACTCAGTAATGCCTTGTGAAGAACAAGTTGTTGTTTCATTTATTTATTTATTTATTTTTTCGAATCATTAAATAATTATTTCAAATAAGAAAACACTCATTTCACAAATTGTAATTTTGTCCCCTCTACTTAAAGAAAGATGCAAGCTAAGGGGGGGTTCCCTACACATGGATACTCAATGTCCCGAGAGCTGGTAACGTGATTATTATAATAATGCTCATATTCAAACAGAATTCTTAAGCATTTTGGATGTTAGCCAAATTCTAGAAGAGAACTTGGAGGGCAAATGCAATCCATAGACAGAATTTTAAACAGTGTTGAAAGAAAGTGAAATAATGCAATAAAGAACTGCTTAACCTTTTAATGCTCAGAACCAAATGAAATATGAAAAAAGGCTGACTTTCAAACTGAATTTTTTTTTTTTTACAAACAGTAAAGCAACCCGTACACTAAGATGAACAAAAAAGGCTGAAGCAATTGTCTCAAACCATATTTTCCAATGTATTTATTGATTCAATTCTTGAACCATATTTTCCAATTAATTTATAGATGCAATTGTCTCTGACCATATTTTTCAATGTATTTATAGTAGATCAGACCATGTATAATTGCAATCTGCATTTCCACTGAATTTAATGTTAATGTATTGGAACAATTACTTTTAAATTAAATATGTAAGGCCAGTGCCATACATTCCCCATTTTGGCTATACATACAACATTAGAAATGTCAGCAACATGAAAAAGTAGATCAGCATATTTTACACACAGTCAGACACACAGATACCACCAGGTTATGATGGCTAGGAACTTGTGCTGTAGAACATGGGTTCCCAAACTGGGGGCCACAGCTAATGCAAAACCTTTCACTTTCAAATTAGCCTGACTGAGCAATGTTCCCTAGACCAGAGGATCAATAAACACCATTGTTTACAGCACTGTCTGTGTGTGTGTGTGTGTGTGTGTGTGTGTGTGTGTGTGTGTGTGTGTGTGTGTGTGTGTGTAGACACAGTGTGTTTCAGTTTAGCATTGGGAGGGCTTTGCATGCCTCAAACCAATAATTACAAGGCTGCAAATGGTACAATATAGTAGGGCTGTGTTTGAAGGTTCGATGGTCCGTTCAACTAATTTTAAATCTTTGAAGGTTCGTCAAGTTGCATTCACGCACTGTATTTAATAAATTCTGAGAACGGGTTTGTTTTGTGTGCTTTTTGGAGTTGTTATGTTTGATCAAATGATTGTTTACAGACGGGTGCTTGACTGAGACTTGCTGCCTGCCTGTCTACTGTTCTGCATGTGTCCTCTGTGCGTTACCATCGTTGGTGGCGTCATATGACCCGTTTGTTTATTTTCTGTTTTGTGTTAAATAAATCGTGCGTGCCTGTGTCGGCATTGCAACTCAAACCCACGTCTCTCTGTCTTGCAGTGTGGTTACCCACACATCTGACACAAGCACTTGTTACACTACCCTTTAAATGTTGATAAATGTGAAGGAATCTTCATAAAAGTATTATATATTAATGTTCAATTCAAACTTGCCGTTTTCTCATTATTCTGATACAGAAAAATGCCAAACCCTATTATAGTGAACACCCTAATATAACGGACATTTCTCCAGGTCCAATGGGGGTTCGTTATAGTGAAGTTAGCCTGCAATTTTAATTTTGAAAACTGAGCACTGTCCGCTCCTCCCCCTTCCAGCTTGTGTTATCTAGAGCAAACCTTCCATTTCTTCATTTGTCGTTTCGACAGCAAAGCGCTGTATAGTGGAAGTTGCATTGAACGAAATGTCTCATTTTTTTTTGTTAAATGCCCAGACGAAAATGCTGAATGCAAACTGTGCAAGCGACTCGTATTATGGAGGCATAGCCAATCTCTGGGGTTTTTGGGTACCACTGAAGTTTCCAACCTTCCTTTGGTAATGTGTTCCGAACCTTCGAAGGTCAAAATGCAGCCCTACAGTATAGAATATCAACCGAGCTCCTGTGAACATAGGCTATGTTTACAGCATTTTTAGAATTAGCATTACAACACTAGAGCAAGCTATTCTCTTGTGAATTTCACAGCCCTCACACTTTTCCAAATTCATTTCTAATTTTAGGCATGTTGTCATTAAGTGTTCAGATTAGTTTATTACATAGATTAGGTACAGAAATAACTGATAAACAATCTGAGACTATATTGCTGGCACAAACCCCCCCCCCCCCCCCCCCCCCCCCCCCAAAAAAAAAAAAAAAAAAAACAAAAAAAAACACAACCATAAAAACATTCAAAATAGAATTCTCAAACTGCCAGATTTCATAGCTAGATCTATGTTTTATGGAGGGTTACTATAGCAACTCTCAAGCTGTTAAAATAAGTCAGGGCTCACAAAATTTTGATAATGGTACTTGCCCTTCGGATAGTCCATTGTAGACATTTGGTTGTCCAAAAAAATGTCAAGTTGCCTATAACTGACCTATGGACTGTGATTTGTACAAAGTACACTGTACTCAATGTAGGTACAGTATCTCAGGGTCATACACTTTTTCAACATCAAATGCAATACTTTTTCCAGACTTCCATTTGTTTTCCCAGACTTGTGTTTTAGTTAGTTTCTACTAGTTTTGTGATAGATATCCACATAGGTGGACAGCCGTTGAGCACTAGAGCTTTTTGATCCAGAGCAGAAGTTGCTCCTGTTTTTCTAAAAGTATTTATCAGAATCTGGAGGTGCCTATCTAGCAAGAGACAATATTCTATTTATTTTTCGTTTGCTTTAAATAAAATATTTAAACAAAAATAAACACTTGCTGGCAGAGCAGAAATAAAACAATTAAACAAAATAAATCTCTAACACCAATAATGAATTAAGGTCCGGCTGGGCAGTAGCCTCAGGGATCCTTATTCTTTTAAATTTAGTTTCTCCTCTCTCACTCCTTGCTCGTTCCTCCTCTGAACACATACCCAGAGTGCAGAGAGCTGCAGGTATTTGTACAGGCCACCTTCTGCACGAGTTTTAGAATATGGATGGGGCTTCCCACCCACGCTGCAAAACAATAACGAAACTAAAGTACAGCTAGGCTGTCATACAAAATAAACAAACAAAACACACGCCGGTTCGCCGTCATCTATAAACACAAATATAAAACAATAAAGAAATACAAAATAACACAGGGGTGGAGGGGGAGACCCCGTTCTAAAAGTAAACAAACAATACGATTAAACAGCTTTCCTACCGCCATGCTTCATAAGCATATAAGTTAAATACTAAATTCAGTACACCCAGTTTGGGTCCAAAGCCTTTTGTTCGCTACAGTAAAAGTACAATCCAAAATGAACAATATAAGCTGCTGGAGAAAGTTAAGGAAGTCACCTTGGATAAAGGCGTTAGCTAAACTATTAATAATATTAGTACTGTTTCATTCTTAGATTTTCTTTATTATTACAGTATTTGTCACTACTAGCGCTAATAATAATAATAACAATGAGATTGTGAATAAAAGTAGAATTACAAATAGAGCACCCAATTTGTGGCATGCTGCATCCAGTATTCTGACTATATCCTATTCACTGAAGAACACAAGTAGAACCACCCCCCCACCCCCCCAAAAAAGCGCATCAAAGTTTCAGTTTTGTTTCAAGTGCAAATGTTAATTGAAATCTTGGTTCCTTATTTAAAACAAACAAACAAACAAACAAAAAAAAAGAAATCAGTGTTGCTTTGCCGTGCCGGTTGCATACAGCTGACGAGCCAACATCAGCAGCAGTTTGATTTTTTTGTTTGTTTGTTTGTTTTAAATCAGTATTTAATCGTACAATGAAGGCCATATAGCTAGGATGTAAAAGGTATATCTACACAGGTTTGGACCCGAGGCTGTTGCTGCACTCGGAACTGTAAATTACAAGCAAGCACCATACATTTAAAATAAAATTACCGGTACATTTTATTAATCACATTAAAGAAATGAAGTGTCCATTTTAACCATCATTTCACTGGAGCTGACATGGCCATTTGACATATACTAATGCGCTGACTAGATAGGATTGCTTGAGTTGTCAGGGGTGTTACACGGGGCAAATAGTCCAGTGAGGGTAGAAAATTAAGTTGAGAATGTTGTGATAGAGCCTGCTACACAGAGGCTGTATTTAAAGCTCATTTTCGGATGGAGAGAGCAACATTCGAGGTACTAATAGTAATAGTAATATTTATAATAACAATAATAATAATAATAATAATAATAATAGACAACAGATATTTTGGTCAAATGTGATCAACACTTAGCACACTGGTAGTTTACCTCTCATTGATGTTATTGTGGACAAAGAAGGAAAGCAAGTGTTAAGTGCTCTTGTGTTAAGTTTGTAATAAAATCACGCATTTAAGAGATCATACTTCAGTTCATTTGATTTTCAGATAATGTATTTATCTTTGTATCTTTTAGGTTTATTATGGAATAATCTGTAGCTCAGCCAGATTTCCAAGTTGACTGAAAAAAACACTGCTTTAACACTGTATCTTGTCAGTGCATATACTAAACTGGGGAAAGGAAAATTGTGCCACTGTTTTTTCGTTAATTGTCGAGTCGTGGTTGAGTCGTGTTGCTGAATTTGGACCCGTGAAGACCTCTAACACTAAGCACTCAGCGAGAAACGCCTTGTTTATATGTCTGTATAAATTGGGAGTACACTAAGCACTCAATGAGACACGCCTTGTTTATATGTCTGTATAAATTGGGAGTACACTAAGCACTCAGCGAGACACGCCTTGTTTATATGTCTGTATAAATTGGGAGTACACTAAGCACTCAACGAGACACGCCTTGTTTATATGTCTGTATAAATTGGGAGTACACTAAGCACTCAGCGAGACACGCCTTGTTTATATGTCTGTATAAATTGGGAGTACACGAAGCACTCAGCGAGACACGCCTTGTTTATATGTCTGTATAAATTGGGAGTACACGAAGCACTCAGCGAGACACGCCTTGTTTATATGTCTGTATAAACTGGGAGTACACGAAGCACTCAGCGAGACACGCCTTGTTTATATGTCTGTATAAATTGGGAGTACACGAAGCACTCAGCGAGACACGCCTTGTTTATATGTCTGTATAAATTGGGAGTACACGAAGCACTCAGCGAGACACGCCTTGTTTATATGTCTGTATAAATTGGGAGTACACGAAGCACTCAGCGAGACACGCCTTGTTTATATGTCTGTATAAATTGGGAGTACACTAAGCACTCAGCGAGACACGCCTTGTTTATATGTCTGTATAAATTGGGAGTACACGAAGCACTCAGCGAGACACGCCTTGTTTATATGTCTGTATAAATTGGGAGTACACGAAGCACTCAGCGAGACACGCCTTGTTTATATGTCTGTATAAACTGGGAGTACACGAAGCACTCAGCGAGACACGCCTTGTTTATATGTCTGTATAAACTGGGAGTACACGAAGCACTCAGCGAGACACGCCTTGTTTATATGTCTGTATAAATTGGGAGTACACGAAGCACTCAGCGAGACACGCCTTGTTTATATGTCTGTATAAATTGGGAGTACACGAAGCACGCAGCGAGACACGCCTTGTTTATATGTCTGTATAAATTGGGAGTACACGAAGCACTCAGCGAGACACGCCTTGTTTATATGTCTGTATAAATTGGGAGTACACGAAGCACTCAGCGAGACACGCCTTGTTTATATGTCTGTATAAATTGGGAGTACACGAAGCACTCAGCGAGACACGCCTTGTTTATATGTCTGTATAAATTGGGAGTACACGAAGCACTCAGCGAGACACGCCTTGTTTATATGTCTGTATAAATTGGGAGTACACGAAGCACTCAGCGAGACACGCCTTGTTTATATGTCTGTATAAATTGGGAGTACACTAAGCACTCAATGAGACCGCTTCGAGTCCTCCCGGTGCCTAGGAAGATGTGGCTGCCGTTCCCAAAGGGACAGGTCATTGAGCTCTAGCTTTACTTCTGTAATAACTAGTGCTACAGTGTTTTATAGAATGATAAAATATGTGTGTAACTCTTGAATACTGGAATAAAATAAAGGAACTAGGTTACATTTGTAATTACTGTTTGGACTTGAATCATCGTGCTCTAGCCTCCGTTCCCCAAGACAGCGGGGGGGGGGGGGGGGGGGGGGGGGGGGGGGGTTGCGAGCGGTGAACCCGAGAACACAGATAATAATTGGGCAAACTAAATTGAGGAGAAAACCAGAGTAAAAAATTGGAGACGACTACATTTATAAAAAAACAAAAAAGTAAATATTTTTAAAACCTACTTTGACCTTGAACTTGTAATGATTCATCGGGTACCCTCCCCCCTGAGAAGTTTAAGGAAAGTAGTCCCAAAAATGTTCATAAAGGGTCACACACATAATTAGAGAAAACAACCTTACTAAACAAATAACTTTTTACTTGTCAGAGTTGCTTATAGTTTATCTGGACAGTGCCAGACATTGAATGGAACAATAATACTGAACTGTCCCTGTCTCGGTTTGTTGTTGAAAGATGTTGTATGAGCAACAGTCTAGCTGACAGGCTGTGACTGGCTGACTCGGCAGTTGCAGGTACAGGATTGGTTACTTTCGTCAGTACAAAGTACTGATTGGCTTGTTTTGGTGGAATAGAAAATACATTTGGACCAATTTTTGTCTTTGTTTAGTATTTGCTGTCCAATAGATGTAAACTAAGCTTAAAAATACAGCAAACCAAAATGAAAAAGCCAGTACCTGTGCAGATTGATTTTAAATTTGATTCACTAGTGATGCTGTCACGTTCCAGCGGGCATCTACTGTGTATTAATGCCTGCTATAGCTGGAAACTGATTGGCTGGTGATATTGAACCGCTTTCCAATGTAAATTATAAACCACAACACAATATAGTTGTAGTATATGTATGTGTGGCTCTTTCACTAATTAAGCAAATAATATCCCAGCATGCTTAGGGTCATGTATAAAAATGCTGGACAGGCCTGGTTGCCTATAATTATTTCTAGAGGAGACCTTGGTGAATTTGAAAGAGCGGTGATTGTTGGGGTGTGTTTGGAAGGAGCTTCAGTGACCAAGACAGCTCAACTTGCTGATGTTTCACAAGCAAAGTTGTCTAAAGTGATGTCGGCATGGAACTCCGAGGGAAAGACATCATCAGCAAAGGGCAACAGTGGGCGGAAACACATACTCCAGGATTGTGATATCCATGCATTAATTCAAAGTGCAAGGCAAAACAAGCGAGTAACTGCAGATCAATTGACTGCAAATTTCAAGCTGGGGCGCGAGCAGCCAGTTTAATCAAAAACGGTTCGCCGAGAACTCCACTGAGTGGGATACCATAGTCGGGTTACAGTGCACAAACCACTCATCACAGCTGGCAATGCATGTTTGCGAGTCCAGTGGTGCAAAGAGCACAGGCAATGGACTAGCGAGCAGTGGACAAATGTGATATGGTCAGATGAATCTTCCTTCACCATGTTCTCGCACAAATGGACGAGTGCACGTGTGGCGCCAACCTAAAGAACTCCTCAGCCCTGAGTGCTTGGTTCCAACAGTAAAGGGTTCTGGTGGTTCCGTAATGTTGTGGGGCGCATTTTCCTGGCATGGTTTGGGTGCTAATCGCTACTTAATGGTATTGAGTGATCGTCTTCACCCCATGTTGCAGCATTTCTTTCCTGCCGGGTGGGGGGTGGGTGTGTCTTCAAGGATGACAATGCCCCCATCCACAGAGCGTGTGGTCGCCCAATGGTTTGACGAGTCACCAGATCTGAACCCAATCGAGCATTTATGGGATGTTCTGGAACAACACCTGAGACAGCATTTTCCACCTCCATCAACCAGGCATGAGTTGATTGAATTTCTTGTAGAAGAAAGGTGCTGCATCCCTCTTGCAGAATTCCAGAGGCTGGTAGACTCTATGCCACGTCCAAATTGAAGAGAAACAGCGGGGCATTTCGCCGCTTCTTTACATGTAATTTTGTAGTGATGTGGTGCATTCGTGGAAATCAGAATACAAAACAATTCAATGATATGATGGTGGTTCTGGAAAGATTTAATAAACCAATCGGTGTCCCTCAAGACACTCTCGCGAAGATGTAAAAAAGTCGCTTTTTTACAAAACAGCAATGTATCCATTGTGTACCAATTCCTATAGGTGCCAAGCACTTGTTCTTTGAATTAATGAGGACAACAATTTATTTACACGTATGCGTTCTTTGAAATAATATCGGGGAAAGTCATTTTAAAATCATGCTATACCTATTCACAGGGATGTAAGGGTTAAATAAATGTCAGTTGCCATTTGGAGCATTCTGTTTATTATGGATTTTTGCTTTTACTGCCATCAGTAATTCCATCCACAGTAATTTCCGAATGTTTTCATTTCAAATGGTGAAGCATTGAACATGTTTTTTATGGTACAGCAATTTTGTTCGGCAGAATTATTTACATACCACATTTTTCTCGTCTGGTTCCTCAAAATATTTCCAAATGTGGCTTTCCTTCGCTCCTTTGTTTAGAGATGCCACTTTATTAGAAATATTGAACAAACTTCAGATAAAAAAAAAAAAACCCCGCTTGTCATTAACTTTATTACACTATGGAGTTGATAGCGTACCACACCCACTACAGCATGAAAAACAGAGTGGACCAACGACGTGCCAGATCGACCCAGAAGAAAACCTGCCCAGTGTCAATCTTTCTGTTGCACCAATTAGAAAAACTACTTGGAAGCAATTGTCATACCCCTTCCTTTTTATAATATCAGCCATTAAAGGCCACCGCACACTGACCGACCCGATACGACATCGACACGATTTCGTCGTGTCAGTGTTGCTTCGGTTTTGTGTGCAGCTGAAATCGACACCGACGCGAGATGATACCGATGGATTTTGCTTGTCGTGGGTTTTCAAACATGTTTGAAAACCAACCGACAAGACATCGACACTACAAAATCGTGTCGGTGTCTTATTGGGTTAGTCTAGTGTGCAGTGGCCTTAGTCTAGCTCCACAGCAGTGGGATATGCGACGGACTGACTGTATATGACAATACATTACTAAAATGAATACATTAAAAAATATGTCTTTGGTAAAATTTGTTTATTTTGAGGTTAGTTTAAAATTTCCATCCCTATTACCGTATTCCTTGAAATTTAAGATGCGCCTTTTAAACCGTTTTTTGCTTCTCAAACATACCCTGCGTCTTAAATTCGAGTGCAGTATAGAGATGCGTATTAAAATCACCAACAAAAGACGTAGCTACCTGAGTACACAATCAGCAACGTGACTGACTGCCGAGAAAAGGTAACAACGGTATCTGCCCGAATACAGAAGCAGCAGCGTGACTTTTACTGCTGATAAAAGACAAACCCAGCTTCCTGAGGAATTCAAGAGAAACTTTTACAATTTCAGCGTTTCTAACAAACAGTACCAGCTTGGACAGATCGGAAATGCTGATCAGACGCTGGTATTTTTCGACATGCCAAGCAATACCACGGTACTTCAGTGCTGTTGTGGTTGCTGGGTTACTGGGATGCCAGTGAGTGGTGGTATATTGTGGGTGGGCAGCTCCTACAGAACAGTATCCTAATCTCAACACTGAACACGGCAGCCCCGTGCACACTGCACAGAAAAACACACACAAAAAGCATATTCCAGTTTAGCGAAAACTGGTGGTGATGACAACCCCTACATGATAACTCCCTATGTTGATAGTTAGCTAAAAATAGGTCACCAACGTCAAATAATATCAATAATATCTACAAGACATAATTCTCAAAAATAACCAGACTCAAACAAGCTAGCTCCACAGAGTTCTTAACTAAACAAAACTAAATATGAATTTGCAGCAGCTGCTACATGAAACAAAACAACGGACAGCATCACTTGTACGCAGGTCGCTGTGTTTATATTAATGTGCTGCTCCTCTTTCTTTTAGTTGTTTAGACTCCAGACAGGTCACTTTTTGAGTTTGTTCTTGGTTCTTGTTTTAAACTCAACGGTCTCCCCTGTGTTAACCAACAGATGACAGCCAACTATGCCCACTCCCTGCGTTTATAAAAGCATTTAGGACTGCCACAATGTGAGCAACAGAGACGCCATCTTAAGTATTATACAGTGTGCAGCACAATAAACAAGCTCCGTGGTTAATCTACAACACTTGTTTCGTGTCAGTCTGGTCCGATACAACAGCTTAATTGAGGTTGTACCTGTGGAAATGAATATTTATCTGAAGTTTTATTTGTTTTCCTCAAATTGAGGGTGGTTAAGTTGGTCTGCGTCTTAAAATCCTAAGGCGTCTTAAATTTGAAGGGATACGGTATTTATTTATGTATTCATTTATTTATTTATTTTTCAAAATTTCTAGTGCTACTCACCAGTAGGTGTCGGGCGCTGTGTAGATACTGTATAAAATGCTCTTACAATTTGAGTACAAAAGAATATTAAAAAACATATCAACACATGCTAGATCTGCAAATATACATCCTAATTTAAAAAACAGCATACCTTTATTTATTCATATACAATTACAGCTCTCGACAACATCAATTCAATCAAATGCTCTTTGAGAAAGAAATATACAGACAGAGTATTTGCTTTATTTATTTAGTGCGGTTATTATTCTACTGTACGTTGTTTACTGTCAGCTCTGTTGAGGAGGTGCTTGGCTAAACAGGGACAACTCATCTTCACTCTGCCTCCTTGTTATAAAGCGTGCATGTCTGCGTGAACACATGTTAATTAAGAACCACAAGCATCTACACAATCGCAAAATATCAGATTCCATACTCAAAAAAACACATAACAAATACACGTCTACACCACCAGATCTATTTAAAATAAACAACAAACTGTTCTACTACAATCGGCACTCTGGTTTGCAGTGGGGAGCAAGGGTACGCATGCGTTAATGGCAGAAAAGGAACATTGCGTTTACCATGTAAACGCGGAGTATGAAAGGAATAAGATAATTCTGCCTGCATGCATACAATCGCATTCGGAATCTTCTAGTATTGCAAATACTTAATATTCTGAATAACTGTGACATTTAAAAGCGTACTGATAGAAACCTGTTGTCAGTTTTAAACTTGATCTCTAGCATAGTACGCATTAAAAATCGTAGCTCCACCGGGAGCTCTGTTTTTAATTTACACTACCACGATGGGAATCTTGTACTGTCTTACTATTTAGTTACAGTTTTTATTGAAGTAATCTGTTTGTTTTTATTTATTCTATGAAACATGTAAGTGTGTTCTAAAACTTTATTTTGAAATACATTGGTGAAAGTTACCATTATTTTGATAATCTTATTCGGTTAAATTGTATGCAAATTAGTGAAATTCCTTCTGTCCTTATCAAAAAATAAAATAATGCAATCTCGTTGTAGACTTCTGCAGTATTTACTGTGACAATGACTAGTATTTATGCAATTTCATTCAAGGGGGTTAGGTTATCTGCAGTACTTACTATGGTAACAGTATTTCAAATAATGTATAGATTTACTGCAAGTACACTACCGCAGCAAATTCTGTGGAATACTATAACGACCTCTGTAGTATACCTGCATTATAATACTTCATGGTTCGGAACATCGTGTAAATAGTGATACTGTATTTATTGCAAACTAGAAGTATAGTAAATACAAAGTATTAGTGATATATTTTTACTTTCAACTGACTACAACTAAACTACCACCAGCAGTAATAATATTGGAATTATCGGGGTTACTGGCACATTGGGCTAGATTCTCAAAGCTATTTGCTTCCAGTCGTCATTGGCATTTTTTTTCTTAAATGAAAACCCCAAT